>NC_141600.1:31622842-31730342 GCF_047967505.1 Dipteris shenzhenensis | reverse complement strand
TCTTGTAGGGTGAGAGGTTTATCTAGCTCTTGAGCTTGAAATGTAGATAGGGTGTTGCTCAAGTGTAGGCTATTTTAGATCCTCTAACCTAATGGCTGATAACCCTTTTCTATACCAATAATTTAGTAGTGCCAGTATACAAATCGATCTTTTTAAGCCTCAATTTGCACTTTGACCCCATCCAATTTACTTAAATAGTGGGACTTTCCTCAAACTTGATCTTTCTTTTGATGAGTCAAAGCTTTCATTGGTTCATCTATCCATTGTGCCTATCCACCACTCTTTCAGGTACTTCTTGGCCCGCATAGCATTAATCATTTAATGTCATTCTTGCATCAATTAGCTTTAGCTAATTTGTTGCATTTCCCATGTGATCCTCATCATCAAGTTCAACTATGGCTTTTTCTACATTGTTCAATTTGTTAGCTCTAGTTTGGGCTACTTTTCTTCTTGGTCCCATTAGGAATTTCCAAATGTCCCTCAACTCCTATCCTAAGGATTATTCCAAATCTTAACCGCTATACGAAGGATCATAACTCCTATCCTAAGGATTATACCAAACCTTAACTCCTATCGTAAAGATTATTCTAAATCTTCATGACCTGATTCTTTTACTGATTTGAACTAAAAGAAGAAAGGGTTAGATTTGAATCATGAATCTCAAGGTTTTTCCCCCATCCCAAAATTCAAGTCAAAGTAGGCTTGCAATATGTGAGATAAGGTAGGCTTTGTAAACCTTGTAGTTTGCCTACCAATAACCATAACAAAGAGTCTTGGAGAGATGAGCTCAGTACAACTCAACGTGCATCTCCAATCTATTGGTTGGACCATGAGAATCCAAAAATCCACCAATTTGTTGAAGTCTTTAAGCAGATCCCACGAGGCTAGTTGAATCATGTAGAGAAACACTTCTTGAATGGATATCAATATAAGAGTTACAGTGGAGATTAAGATCGATTCAATGTTAGAGATGCAATAGTAAATAAGAGGAGACGGACAAATTAAGCACATCATGGGAGCATATGACTTTTTGATCTATCTTTATTAAGATTAAGTGAATTGACTTAATGCTCCTTTAGATATGTGTTGATGTGCCCAATTAGCAAGACTTGCATACGTACATGGCACTCTATCATCTTCTTAGTATCCTGAGGCTTGGCCAAGTTAATGTGAAGAAATTCCCTTTTTTAAATTAGTCATTCTTGAAGCATTAAGAACAACAATAAAAATAAGTTGCGTGTTAGTATGTGGTACATTTTAAAAACATAACAATTGATACATTTCAAAGACAATTGATGAGCTCTCATGAAAAGGGTTCGACTAGAAATGAAGATTCAATTAGCAAGATTGATGAAAGGTAGGGCAAACAGGTGGGTAAGCCCAAAACTACAACGCAGATGACTTTTTCCTTCTCTTCCTCTCTGTATTTCCTAGCTCAATATTTGGGAGAATCAAAGGCCGTATAACATTAGAATCCAAGCTAATACTTGTTGTAGAGCGGCGCATACTCAAAACTTAAGCGTTTGATCATAGTTAATCATCCAATAACCAAGCATGATATTGTGGAGTAGCTCAACCATCACAAACCATAATAAAAAATTCACAGCTTGACCTAGTTTTGAACACCTTCTTACCAACATTAAATCTACAAGCTGGTGGAGCTGTTTTATGATACCGTTTCTGTACGGGCAGGATCACTCCAGGTGGCGTCTGTGGCTATGGGATTATCCCCAGGAATCAGCAACAGGGGCCCAAGAGAGTAATCCGTTCCAGGAAACAATTCTTTCCCTCTTAGACCAGTACTTGGAGTTGGAAGAAGCCTATCAAAGACTTCAGCTGAGTCGGAACCTGTATGTATGCAGGTGTGTGCATATAATGTTGTATGGATTAATAAACATATCCCAAAGAAGATTTATTAAGATTAGAGATGATGAGGAGTTAGATGTCTTCCTTGATGTTGGACCCCTCCACATAAAGGATCTAGGGGCCATGTTTTTCACTAAATTTAAGAAATATGTTATTATGATTATGCTAAGCCTAACAAAGACCCCCTATTAGAGATGCAAAACTAATTACGAGGAGGAGAAATTAAGCACATCATCGGATCATGTGACTTTTTGATGTATCTTTATTGAGATCGAGTGCATTGACTTAATGCTCGTTTAAATATGTATTGAGCACTCTATCATCTTCTTGCCTTGGCCAAGTTAACATGAAGAAATTTCCTTTTTAAATGAGTCATTCTTGAAGCATTAAGAACAACATTAAAAATAAGGTTCATGCAAACAAGTGGGTAAGCCCAAAACTACAAAGCATATCACTTTTTCCTTCTCTTCCTCCATGTATTTTCTAGGCTAAATTTTGGGAGAATCAAAGCCCGAATAACTTTAGAATCCAAGCTAGTGCTTGACCCAGTTTTTATCTCAGTCAAGTTGTTTTATATACGAGAACATTTATGTGGGATTGCACACATATCAGATTATCCAGAAAAAACAACCATGTAGAGCACAAAATCGCCTAAGATGCGTAAATACAAGCCGGTGTGAAAGTGGATGCAATCGAAGTAGTGTGATCTGGATCATCAAGAGGCATGCATGGGACACGTGCTTCTCTATCCCATATACGGTATTTTGAAAAGACTCACTTTGTGGTGCCGTATATAAACTCACACACGGCCCATCAGACAACATGGAAGCTGCGTGTTGAGCACAGAGCGAACTATTCTTTCGCCTTTTACTAAAGAATACCGTGTGCTCGGCACAGAAAACAGCGTATCCGAATATTTGGTGCGGCTCCTCTCTCTGTGAGGGGGGCTCCTCAAAAGTAACAGCTAAGATGGAGAGCCTCGAGCGAGGCGGCAGCGACCTCTCATTTCAGGCGGCAGCGACCTCTCCGGACTCGGATTTTGACAGTGTGGACTCAGGGATTCCATACACTGCAGCAGCGGGTTGGGTTTGGGTGACTCTATCATTGCCCAAGAATGTGGGTATCGTTTGCTCCGGTGCATTTCTGTTCGCTATTACCATTTTTCATCGGGTGATGCTAGCATCGCCTATTGACTCTCTTAGAATGTAGGTATCGTTTGCTCCGCTCAACCGAGTCTCCTTTTATGGTTTCCTGAATTCGCATGGTGCTACAGGCAATGGAGAACGAGCCTAGCACCGAACGCTCATTGCCTGGATTACGAGACCATTATCAGCAAGGCAAGGTCCAAATCAGCTTTGGTGCATCCTCATACCCACCTACCCTACAGCCCAATCCACAGGTCCAACGCTACTGCTTCTACTCTGTTTGGAATATGCCATGCACCTGCCAGGCCATCTTCTTCATTCAGCTTCTTAAAGCACGTTCTATGCATCGTGCTGCATTATTATAGGTGACTGACCGGCCTGGCACGCCCCACTTGGCCTTGGCAGTGCTAGCTTTTTGCCTTGCTTTATAACCTGCTTCGTTATTGGATGTGTGGACGCTTGGTTTCTCAATGAAGCTTGCTGTGGTCTTGAATCAACAAGCTAAGGCTCCAGTTTGGGTGTTCATTGCCGTAGAGAGCACTATCCAAGAATGGAAATTTCAAGGAGGCCTCGGTCTATCCTCCAAATTCCTCTAATGACACAGCCTGGTTGTGGGATGAGCTTAAAGACAGGCTCCAAGGAGAGCATTGGCTGCTTGCTGGTGACTGGAACATGACTGAGAGGCATGAAGCCCGTTCCCACGCACAAGGGACCAAGGTATGCAAGGTAATGCTTTTGAATTAGTGGACTGTGAAGATTTCAACCTGGAAGGGCTAGGTGGACAGGATGCAGGATAGTCAGGGCTGGATGCTCCCATATAGCAGAGGTTTCCAAGTCTGAGCTCAGCCGGCGGTTTGTGATGCTGCCATGGCTAGGCCATTCTCTCATAATCTGTGCATCTTCGGCGGCCTCTTCTGATTCCGGATGCCTGCTTTCAGCTGCTCCTTTCCTTTGTAAGTTCGTTTGAACTTCTTCTTCAAACTTTTCGCTCAGTGCTTGCTCGGTGAAGAAGGGTGGGTCCACCGTCTGCAAGAATCGAGAACGAATGCACAGATCTAGGAACCCATTGATATTGCCTTTGCCTTGGCACATTTCATGTGCAATTGTCATGACTACATAAACTCTAGCTCGCAACCACTAGATGATGTGCGCCACCTGCAATAATTCTGTGCTGATGTACGTGAGACTTTGGCAACTGATGAAGCCCACCGAATCCCATTCAAATGGAGAAGTATTGTTCTCTCATTCAATTCTCAACCGCTTTTTGCTTGAAGTAGGCCACCCTAAGTCTCCACTCTTTCAATCGGGTTCCATGTATATTCATAGTAGATTTTCAGGAAGGGATTGTTGACGAGTGAGAGAAACACCCCTGTTGCGAATGAGTGACCTAGACAGAGATCACTCTTCCAAACACTCATGCACATGAAATGTACATGAGCTTTGCAATAATTGTATCAATAATTGTGGAATGCACATGAACTTTGCAGCCATACATAGCTGCTCATCGGTATGCTTAGTATTATGATAGCAGAACTCAGCCAAATGTAGCCACTTATCCCAAGTGGTTTAAGTGGCTAATTTTCTGTTTGCGAGATTTCCTCCTAGCCTGCTTGTTGTTGACTCATGCTACAGAGCACATGTAGAACTGCGTTTAATTAATGATTGTTCAACAACAAACTTAACGAGAGGGAAGGGACTAAGACTGCAATAGCAGTAGAGAAACCTCTGGAAAAAATGGAGCACAAATGCAAATCATTTCGGCCAGACATGGAAGCCCAGCCTGGTTCATGCTCCTGGAGACGTCCTAGTTGAGTGGCGCATCTAGTTAGTAGCAGGGAAGCCGCCAAGACGAGCGGCACATCTGTTGGAAGACAAGGTGAAACACACAAACTTACTTGCTACTGCTGATTCGGGATGGCTCACGGCTTGCAATCCTCGTGGAAATCATCAAGGGATGGCTCAAGCTCATGGTGCTGAAAATCGTCTCTCTCTCCAGTCGCTCTCATGGTCTCTTTCTCTCTCTCGCTGAAGCTCCAGAACTGATGATTTTTTAGTGCAAGTCATTACACCCATTGCGAAGCCTATGCTTGGTCTCTCCATGGAGAAACCAAGCTGAAAAGTAGTAGCATCACCATGGTTGAGCCAGATGTCAATCCCTTGGGCGTACATCCACCACCATCATGCGGTACATCTGCTCCATCATACAATCTTTTTATTTTCCAGAGAAAAAGGAACTTCTATTAATGCTTGAAAACACCATACAAAACAGCTACCAAAAGGAGTGGTAGATGGTAAATACAAAAGAGAACAGGTTGCCAGCTATAGGACAACCTACCTCTTTCCGGATATCCGGCTCATGTTTAAAATCGACCAACATAGGGTGCGCACAGCGGAAGACTGATAGACTGGCCCAAAAGCTCACACAGTGTGTGGTGACTGAAATCACCAACTTCTTAACTTAGGTGCTTCAAATAGATGTGCAGACTGATAAATAGATAATGATCCAGCTAGATATAGAAGCTACCAAGAGAATATATTTCCGTACAAAGCTATGGACACAATACAAAAGAGATAGATCCAAAGTCCCACCAGAGCATGGTCCTTTGATCTTACCACCTCGTACTTCTACTATCTGCCGGATATCTCTAGAACTTGAGCCAGTGTGCTCCACCTCGAGCGTGTGTAGACTCTCTGTCCAGATCTCAGTGCCCTGCTACCTTGGTAGGCAGCCTAGGGCTCAGCCTTGAGGTAAGGCTGCAGCACCACCTCCAGCACCCCTTTACCTCCTAGTTGTAGGCCAAAGGATGAGGGTAAGGTGCTTCTATCTACTCCTCTGATGGCCGACCTGCTGGATGAAGTAATGCCCTGCAATGGGCTCATTATATAGGCATCTAGGGCCCTCATAACAGCCGACTGGCAACCCCTAAATGGCCGACTCAATCTGTCCCATAGCCGACTGGGGCAGGCCCTCAAAACTGCCTATAAGTGGGGGCCCAGCCCCCCCTTTGTTGTGTGTGCCAGCCCACTGGCTGGCCCCCTCCATGCCCCCCTATTTTGGGGCTGTG
Organism: Dipteris shenzhenensis; assembly: GCF_047967505.1. Taxonomy (NCBI): domain Eukaryota; kingdom Viridiplantae; phylum Streptophyta; class Polypodiopsida; order Gleicheniales; family Dipteridaceae; genus Dipteris; species Dipteris shenzhenensis. The sequence goes on along the minus strand of NC_141600.1, from coordinate 31,724,266 downwards.
TGCTGGGTCTTATGACCAACCAGGCTGGCCAACCAGCCAGCTCCTTGGCCGTATATAAGGGCAGGGTGCTGCCTACTGCAGCCCCTCCCTTTCCTTGCAATCTGCTGTGCTGCTGCCAAGCCCTGCTGCAGGCCTTTCACCTGCCAATAGACCTGTTCTTACCTGCTGCTGCAGATCTGCCCTTTTGCGGGCCCGTTCCATCCCTTGGATGCCGTGCCTTCTGCACTGTCTCTGGCGCCAACTGTTGCAGCCTTCATCTCTTGTGAGGTGCTGCCCATGTGGCAGCCCCCTCTCTCTCTCTCTTCTTTGGGCATATCCTGCCCTAGGTCTCCCTCCCCCACACTCTCCTCATTTGGGGGCTTACAGATGGGGAGGTGACCTATCCAACAGCTCAATGCCTAGAGAGATTCCGAACAGGAACTAGCAACCACGGTGGTGGTCTATACATCCAGTGAATACCCCTCGCGAAAAGGGTGTAAATGATTAGTGCAGGCCAGGCCTTGCAGAAACGCTTCCACCTTTTAGCCTCACTGAACCTGGAGTACTGGGCTCCCAAATGGGCACGCAAAGTAAAAATGATGTCCTGCCAAATGGCAACTAAGGCGTGTCCTCCCTTTGTGAGGCTACTATCCCCCAAGTGAAATCCCTCATCATCCTCTGTGTACTAGCCACAATCCTGAGGGAAGCCAACCACATCGGCTGTGCGACATAGGCAGTGAGGGATTGTCTCCAGAATCCCTTCCATGCAATCATTAAAGCACATTCTATGCATCGTGCTGCATTATAGGTGACTAACCGGCCTAGCATCTTTATTTTCCGCACCACTTGGCCTTGGCAAGAACAAACTGCTCTGCTAGCTTTTGGCCGTGCTTTATAACCTGCTTCGTTATGAAGCTTGCTGTGGTTGGCCCTCCAGTCTTGAATCAAGAGGATAAAGTCAAAGCTAAGGCTTAAGTTTGGGTGTTCATTGCCATAGAGAGCAATATGCAAGAATGGAAATTTCAAGGAGGCCTCGGACTATCGTGCAGATATCTCTAATGACACAGCCTGGCATGATGCTGAGGAGAGTTAAGTAGCTTGTATGGATCAATGGCTGCATGTAGCTATACACATCTAGAGATATCGATCGGTGCATTTGAGTCGTATTCTGTTGCTAGACACCTCTTTTATGCCATTTCAAGCTCCACCACATGGTTGGTTTGACATATGCTATTTGCTTTTTGCCATTATTTACCTAAGGTTGCTGTGAATGGTATAGATCTTCAATAGTTGCACATCATGGGTTAGTATGGAAAGAATAGACCCTATAGGCAATCCTCTGATTGCCTCATGTAAGTGCTTTTGGCCATTATTTACCTAAGGTTGCTGTGAACGGTATTGATCTTCAATAGTTGCACATCATGGGTTAGTATGGAAAGAATAGACCCTATAGGAAATCCTCTGATTGCCTCGTGTAAGTGCCTTAAGAAAAATCAAGAAGGATCTCAGGCAAGTACATGCACTCTGCCGACTCACTTGGGACGTGACGTGCTTGAAATGCATACAATAAGCCTCATGAGGAGATGCATACTGCAGAATGCTTTATTGATTGTAAATCATGTTGACAGGGGCTGTTTTTTATGCAATCAAACTTTTGTATCTATTTCAAAGGTTGATGCCCGTACTATCTCATGAATCAATTGAGTTTTTAATGTTGCCATGAATGTGCTGAAACAGAATTAGCTATATTTCTATCTAGCTCTAACTAATTTCCTCCTAATTTCTTCCCCTTAGTCAGACCTAGACTAGACTAACTCCGAAAGCTAGAGCAGGGATCGCCAAATTAAGTAGGAAAAGCGGAGGGTAGAATGGGGTACCTTTTAGCAAATGGAGGGTAATGTAAGTCATGGGCTGGACTTACCACAGTGACTTGTGAGGGGCTGCACAAGGCTCGCACAAGGACAGAAAAGGATTATTCCTTATTGAATTCCCAGCTGAGCAATCAACTCTGTTATACAATCTAGTTTCATTCAGTGAATGGAATAAGATGAGTGCATGTGGGTCAGCAACACCTTTTGCAAAAATCAGGGCAATTCCCCAAAGCTACCATGTGGCATCTTTCGAGTAGGCTACAGTACAAAGGATTGACTACAAAGCCAATTAAAATTATACTGAACTACCCCCTTTATTATAGTCCTCCCATCCAATTTCGAGAACTATAATAGGAAAGGAAAATAGTGAGAAGAGTAGATGGCACCGGATCATCACCTTGCAACAATGATGATGACCAAAGCCTCCTAATTACTGCATCAACTCAGTAGGTAAGGGTGCTGAATCCACAATAGATGAGGACTGCCACGACGATGATTTATCAGGCCCCTCCATTTGATGTAGTATTCCACATATGATGTATTCCAAAGTACATGGTCCCGAAAACCAATGATTTTCTTTGAGATGTCTTCTAGGGTCCATGCTCGCTTATACCCATCGTGTTCTAGCATGCCTTTACCCTTGCACTCCCCCCTCCTCCTCCCTTCTCCTCCCCTCCTTTTTCCCCTCATCCTCTCTCCTCCCTTCCTTCTCCTCCTCTTCCCTTCTTCCTCTTCCCTCCTCCTTCCTCTACCTTGACCTTGTTCGTCCTTCTCAACCCTTTGCCCCGTGAAATTGTGATGGAGACTAGCTCTCCATTGCTCAACCTTGAACCCATTCTCAACCTTGTGACTCTTTCTCAACCTTGAACTCTCTCTAAACCCTAGAACCTCTAGTAAGCTTTCTCAATCATGCACACACTAGAGATGCTTTCCATGCTTTAGCCTACACCTCCCACCAGAATACAACCCAAGGACCTATGCTCCATTTGTGAACACTTATGCTACAATGAGAAAAGAGACGACATAGGTGACCGACACCCTCGAATTTGGAAATGAGAGAAAAAGTGATAGCAGAGTCATTGCTATTAATAATGCCTCCATTTTGTTGATGGTGTAATAAGAGATTAATATGAATGTTATATGTCTAACATCCAAATTGAACTGAAGTGACTTTACTTCTTTTCAAATGTTTAATTTATTTTTGAACTATAACATGATGATTTTCAAGTTAGTAATTTATTTTAAAAGTTTTGTAGGGAGCAACATGAAGAAAGTAAAAACTTTGTCTCTTGCACTTTAGAGAGTGAGTTGACTAGGCTGTAGCCATGCTCCACTTCTCATGGAGATGTAGGAGCTCCTATATCCCAGGTACTTAAAGCTACACTTCAATTCAAATTGTTGCATCTAGTCTATTTTTGAAGGAAATCCAACAAGAGAGAGAGAGAGAGAGAGAGAGAGAGAGAGAGAGATCAAATGAAATTTATGGTAGAATCTATTGGAGATCCAAGAGGATTAATGTTAGAATCGTTAGACCAAGTGGATGAATTTATGATTGGAGAGCCAAGAGAATCTATGTTAGAATTCATTCGAGACCCAAGAAGATCTATGAACTTTCTTTTTTTTATGTTATAACATTTATGAGAGAGAGAGAGAGAGAGAGAGAGAGAGAGAGAGAGAGAGAGAGAGTCCCAAGAGGATCCCTGATTTTTATGAATTGAATGAAGTGAGTTTTATGTTAGAATTCATTGGCACAAAAGAGGATCTATGATTATGGAACATCTTCTATTCTTTACTTTTCATCACCCCAATATATACTCATAGATGTCAGGCACACGCACAATATCATTGAACTCTCAATATATAAAGTCATGAAAGTCATACTAACTACTTTGAGGGTAGGCCACAGTAAACACTTACAAGGTAAGCTACTAAAATCATAGAAGCCACACACTCTTTTTGGTCTGACATCCAACCATCCTGACTCCAACAAGTCTGACTCTACATCTCGTGTCCATGCCCTACCAAGCCTTCAAAGGTTGTACCATTGTATGACCTCGAATTAATATTGTATTCTAGAAACATGTAGCCGCTGCTTGAGGTTTTATTGTTGTATTTAACTCTGGATGCATGTTTGTGAATGCCCATTGGCGAAAGTTGTATTTGAAGAGCATGTTGCTCAGTTGTAAAGGCCCTAGGAACGTATCTCATAAATTGGATTTGATTATTTTCTTGCCCATAGTAAGCTGTTTGAATTCGCAAGCATAATGATAAAATTTACTTTTGAGGAAATCTTCCTACATATCTAGGAGGACTTTGGCTTGTACTTGATGGCAAGATTAAATTTTTATAGATGTGTGCGTGTGTGCGTGTGTGTGTGTGACAGTGGGTTTGCTATTGGGTGCTCTGGACTCTATGGAAGGACCAAAATCAAAGAGTCTTTGGTGATCCAACTTTTGCTCTTTTCTCTTTTTAAAGGCACTCTTTGCAGCAATCCTTATATGATTGTCTGCAAACTCAATCGATAGATTATGATGTATGCTTGTCGTATATTGAGATCTTCTCTTGATGTACCTGGGCACATCCTTTTTTGGGATAGTGTCTCTATAATATAAAGCATAAAAGAGTTTCACAAAAAAACAAAAAAAGTGTGTGTGTGTGTGTGTGTGTGAGAGAGAGAGAGAGAGAGAGAGAGAGAGAGAGAGAGAGAGAGACATGTATTAACGTCTTTCGAAGGCCTCATGGGCATATAAGACAAGGTACAACCAAGAGCAGGAACTCTTACAAGCCACTATGGATTGAGGCAAAGGGCTCACCTAAGGCCCTTGCTGTGTAGTGCTAATAAACTCAAAACAAGTAATGAAAACTAGTAATGAAAACACAAAAACTCAAAAATTTTGAGAAAACAAGAGTTGGGATCTAGTGTAATCTATGATCCTAATGCCATGTTAGCTCCTATGGGATGTGAAGATGTCATGCACATCTCTCTGTTGAGTCATCTCACACTGTAGTAGGGGGCGTGGTCATTGTAACCTCTATATCAGATTTGCCATATCAAGAGTGACACCTTGAATTTAGCGGTCCAATCAGAGTAAAACTAAGATCGGCTAGAGCTCCATTGTGTGAACTCTGGTCACCCTCTATATCGTGGATGGACTCTGCGTCTTTTGCTCCACGACTCAATGAGCACTATGCCTTCCGACTCTACCCTCATAGCAACTAGCTCCTACTCCTCCACTCCAGTATGTCTTGGGGCTATTGACTCAAATGCATAGAGATCTATGACATTTTAGTGTGCTTAATCTATCTCGATCTCCTATGGCACTGCCACCTCCTCCTACTGATAAATTTCAATAGAGTCTCTTTGTGTCACCCCATCTCAATCATATAAAGACCAACACAATATTGGTCTTGAAAGTGGATCAGCCAAGAGACTGGCCCAAGTCTATGTCCCTCCTAAAAGAAATAGTGGTAATGTCCACGGATCTCATAACAAACTAGGAAATGATACTCTATCTTCCCACCTCTTCCAGTGTGCATAGTCTACAGATCCGCTTCTCTTTGGATGTGCCTATGGCTCTCCTTGCCTCAAGGATGATGCTTTACAAAGTCAAAATTTATTAAGCCTATAATGTCTAACATAAAAAAACCATGGCATATGGACAATTGAACTGCAAGCATAGCCAAATGGCCTACTCATCCATCTTGGATAGAAGCGTTAGTAATTAAGATGAAAAATCAACAAATGAAAATAGATCTAATATTTAACATACGTAAAATATTAAAAAATGATTTTCAAACATTCACAAAAATAGATTACATTTCAAAGATCCTTACCCTTACCTAGTAACATATCTAAATTTTTTGTTTTTGAAGTTTGTCTTAGGCACCACAACATTCACTTTCATCAGAACACCATTTTTTGGATCATTACTTTCATTATTGTCATCTACTTTATCACCTTCATCCTCAGTTTCATGTACATCACCTTGTACTCATTGTTGAATGGCATCAATGTTGGTAGGTTTGTCTCCTTCATATTCATTTTATGATCCTCATTCTTAGGACGTTCCATCTCCATCATGAGGATCCACATTCATAGTTTCAGGAAATACATTTCTCACATGTAGCTATTTCTACATCCTTGTTGAATAATTTTGGTGACATAGTTTAGGCAAGAGAAATAGTGCATTATATTATTGAAAGCACTTTCAAGAAAAGAAATGCATTAAAAACATTTTATTTTTTGCATTGGGGTCCCTACAAATAACTTGGCAACATTGAGATTTGAATAACACAACCTTCACAAGCCTATAATTGACTTGAATTATTTTCTTAGTAGTCCAACATAATTGTGCTCACTATTGATTAAATTTTTGCCTGTTACACTTGCACGAGTGATACATTGCTTTACTTTATGCACATACCTAGAGTATTAATTGTTGAAATGATATAACACGACTAGATTACATCATTTATCAATCCTCTCAATGCAAAAGTGATGACCATATGTCCACATAGCACCATAGATGCATGCCTATAATAATTTGAAGATGCAAACAAGTTCTTGTAAATGTATGTTCTAAGATGAAATGTAAATAAAAATATGCCTAAAGAAAAAATTTGACTTACATGCCAATGACATCTAAATATATCATCTCCTCCTCTTGAGTCACATGAAATTCATTATAGTGTACCTTGGTTATAACATATTGGCACCAATGTACAAGAGCTTTTAAATACTTCAATGCATTGAGAGATTTTGATTTCTATTTCAAGATGTTATCTAAACCTTTCTAGAAAAGTATCAATGAAGATGATGAAGTATAATTCTCCATTCAAGGGCATGGGAGACTCATAACCTCATATGTTAGAGTATGATCTAGAGAACATCTGAGCTTCTAGAGCATGATGTTGGAAATGGTTGCTTATGTTGCCTTCCTATGTAATTTCCATGTATCAACATGATTTATGTATATATATTTATAAAAGCAAACTTATAGAAAGCCTTTTACCATGTTTGATCTTTTCAAAGAGACTTAGGCTCTTGAAATTGAGGTGCCCAAACCCCTTATGCCATAATGTGGTGAGATATGCATCCTGATTCTAATGGTGTGCAAGAAGTGCCCTTTGAAATGGAACTACCAATGAAAGCTTATACATTCTTTCAATCTTAGCACTATCACTATCAAGTTTCCTAATTGTGCATCCATACTTGACAATGATAGTACTATCATTGTAAACTTCCTTGATTGTGCATCCATACTTGTTGGAAAAAAATTTCATAACAAATTCCTTCAATTTTATGAGGTACATATATAACCCATACTCACATTCTCTTTGGAACTTTTGTTTAGACCTAGTTTTAAAACCAATCCTTTTTTAGTGTCATGTATTTTTTTGCACCTTAATTATGTGGGCGCTAGCACTCGACTCCTGTCATCGCTTACACCTTAATTAAACTACCAAGTATTTTCAATGTTCATCTTCATGATTTTGATTGGTTGGTTATTTTATAACACAATAACAAGAAATTACATGTTTGTGTTGGAATTGCTCTTGAGATTTTTCCATTGGTATAATGTCCATAATGTCCATATTGATTTCCTTGATTTTTTATTTTGATTATCAACTCTATAGTACTAACCTCTAGTATATCTCTATGCCTCTTCCTACATTTAGTTTCCTAATGGCTATATTCCATAATGTGGAACGTGTTGGTAATGATGAGTTGATTGAAATTGTGAAGATTGATAATTGTTGAAATGTCTGCTAGGGTTGTGAATAGTTTCCTTTGGATTGATGATTAAATTTCTTCCTTTTCCTCTAAGAAATCCTCTTGCTCTAGTGGAGAATAAGTAATCACGATTCTATTCTTGAATAAATGTGTTTGACATTATAAGAAAGGATGTTGGTGTACCTTTAGTGACCATCAGCTTCAGAAAGTAATTATAGGGTAAATTCATATTAATAGATATAAAATATCTTGTCCATGGACATTATTGTTAGAGCATACTATTAGGGCTCCTAGCATATCCCTACAAATCTCTATACACACTTACTTGTGCTGGTAGGACACCCTATGTGAAAAATTCCCCATATGAACTAATCATTACATAATCTCCATTTTTGTCATGCAAAAATAATTAGTTATATTTAATTTTTATTATGTTGCTAATTAGCACACAAGTTGTAACAGGTAGTATACTTTTACCCATAGTCCTTATTGATTTTATCAAGTGCAATTTACACTAATATTTCAGTAATTGTATCTTACAAATGGATGTCTATAGTTGTCTAATTTCCTTTAGTTTTACTAGATAATTAGGACCTATTTCTATTTGCAATCTGGTTGCATTGTTCAAGTATATCTCAAGTACAATGATTCTAAACATCTTCTCTGCACTCATCCTATTCCATATAGTTTTATGTGCATCTACAATTGATTTCTTGTCTCTAGTGATTAGAATCATGTTATATTTGGCATTGAAGTTTATAAAAGTAAATGCTAGATGTGTTTTTTCATCCCATTAATTACAACAACCAATGCCTTATTGGACAATCTAGAAGGTGAAATTTTGATTATAAAGATAGAGATCCATCATGTAGGTATGTTCTTTTTTGTTGCAAAGGAAAAAGGATTTGTACATTATGGTACAAAAAATGACTTTCTTTTGAAGAAGAAATGCGGTGGTCATGATTAGGCAAAAGATAATAATCTACCCAAAGTTTCTAATTATTATCACACATGAACATACATAAGGGTGGATATATAAGGCCATGACCATTCATGATCAATGAACAAGGGTTATGGTGAGCTGTATTTGTGATAGCCATCATCAAATACCCAAAGAGATAGGTGAGTCCATTGATTCTAAAAGATTAATGTTTACAAACTATGTATTTAAACTGTCTATGGACAATGTTTTTAAACTATGCACATACAATGTTATCATTTTAAGATGCAATCATATACATTATGACATGGCTATGTGTAAGAATGAAACCTCATAACCATGAGACTACAAATAGAGACTTTGTGTTGTTTCATGCAAAAACTAAAGCTATCTAATTTGGACTACGGAGATCGGTACCATAAGGATTGATAGTTCAAACTCTTCTTTCACCAAGATGAGGTTGCTCATCAAAGACATAACAATATACCTCTTAGTTATGAGGTATACCACTTGACTAATCAAATGATCTCGACAAAAATATCTACTATAATAATGACTAGTTACCTATAGACTTGAAAAGCTCTTAACTAAAAAGATGTACATGATATTAGGAAACATCATATGTACATGATGAAGGGATAGATCTAAAGTCGTGGATCCAACCACTGATCTACATAAAGTATGGACTGTATACGATAGCCATAAGTGCATGCTGAAACACTGAGTCTCCCTAGGTTGCGCTATGGCTGAACCTGATGATGTCTACTACATTAGGGCAGGACCACACTAATGCATAGGTATCCTCGTGCTAAGGAATGATCTACTGGTCGAAAGAGGTGGTGATCACTGGGATCCAAGGGTGCAATGCAGCATGAGTGAGCTGATGTTGAAATGTCCAGAAGACTGATGTGCTGATCTGAACTGCTAAAGGGAATTGAGCCCAAGGTATGCTCTGTGTCAGGGGTGAAAGCATCAGTGATGGATGTTGGAATGGAATCACCTGAAGAGCTAAATCACTGGGGCATATATCTTTGCATGCGACAAAAGATGTGAGTGCCTCGTACTGAGGACTTACCTGCTAAATAACTGCATGATCATAGGTGAAATCCTGCTGAGTATCTGCATTTGTGGCAAAGGATGGAGTCGGATCCATGCATGAAGGTGATGGATGTGCATCACGAGAATTAGTCTGAGCTGAATGTCAATGGGACTGCCTCGTACTGAGGACTTACCATCAAATATGCCTCATGTTGAGGGCTTCCCTTCTTAAGGATTTCTTTCAATTTATACCTTTACCTAGTACTCCTTCCCACACCCTTCTCCATATTTAACTATACCCCCTTATCTCTTTTTTCTCTCCCTCTCTAACCTTAATGCTCCTAGTTACTCTATAAAATTCTCACCCTTCTCAACATATATGTACTTTAAAAAAAAAAAAAAATCCCTTCTCCCCTCCAAAGGTTTTTTCCCCCCCTTACTAATTCCCCCAAGTAAATATTTCCCACCCTCCATTTTTCTCGTTATTAGTAACCGAGGTTATTCCTGTACACTTTCACTATCAAATGTGCCTCGTGATGAGGGCTTACCAAGAAGTGTGCCTCATGGTGAGGGCTTACCGAGGAATGTGCATGATCAAAAAGTGTGGGTTGATCCATGCTAACATCTGAAGCATCTACATCTGCATGTGATCTGTCAAGGCCAATGAAGATCGAGTCGGCATCATACACTGGAACATACCCTGTGGTAATAAATGGTCGAAGAAGGTTCTCTTTCCACTCACGAATCTGGTACGGAGTCATGACTGGTGTATCATTAACTGTGTGATGTGGATAACTCCATGCTGGAGGCGGTCTGGTGCTCTGTGCAAGAGGCTTACCCGTGCACTGGCAAGAGTGTCTACCTATGAGAACACTATGTGAGAGCTGCCACTTGGGGGTTTACGCACTAAACAGTCAAAACCAAGTCATGTAAGAACTACTGTGTGTGCCAAGGATCAAGCCTGTACTAAAGTGATGACAACTGTGTGTCGGGAGTAGCCAAGAGGCTGTACAAGGCTGATGTGTATGAGTGCAGGAACCAATGCCAAAAATAGTCAACAATGCGTGACTTTACATGGGTGGCATGTGTGTGTGCAAGAAGAATGCAACACTCCTCAATCCAAGAGGAAGATCACAGCCAAGTGTCACACTGAGTGATGAAGTGCCAAATTCCAAGAATCAGATATGTGAATGTGTACTCCGATGATAGATCCGTTGGGACTGACGCCGATAGGAACTAATTGAGTAATGTGGCAATGGCCGACTTGGCTTGATGGAGTTGGACCTCCTATATGGTGGTGCTATTATATAGCTAGACTAAACGTCGCATCATTAAATGCAGCAAAATGAGTTTTAGTTCATTCATTTTATGTGCTGGATGCACTGCAATGGATCAGGAGGTGGTTCTGATGAAGAGGATTTAATGATGCTGACGTGTGGAAATGTCAAAAGTAAGATATGAGGTGCTCAACACGTAGAGCATGATATGGCTAGCATTTTTGCTTTTTGGATCACCTCCGAATTCCCCCTGGATCAAAAGTTATGGCTCTTCGAAGGATGGCCAAAGTTTGATCCAAGGAGGGGGTCAAAAAATGATGATGTGGCCTATGGAGGTCACATGCTGTGATGATGTGTGCCTCTAGAGGGGAGTGTGCCTATTGAGCACTGATGTTGAGGTGGCACAGTGAGTTGGTACTACTTACTGATATGGCACTTGTGTGACTGATGAGGTGGCAATTCGACTCACTGCTGAGGTGGCACTAAACTGCAAATGATGTGGCATGTGCAAATAAGGGATGCTAACGTGGTAGTGATGTGGCACCCTACTGACATGATATTTGTGATAATGTTGCCACGTAGCACAATTGCAACCATAGCTTGGTGTGAGGTGACCCTGGGTGAAGCCTAACCAAACCTATCTACAATTTAGATCAAAACAACATTTTATGCATTCTATGAATGATAATGTTGATTTGAATTCTCATCCAAAAACATGGACGAGAATTCTTAAGAAATGCAAGAGGATGTAAATTCAAAACTAGATTTCTTGATTTGGATGATGATGATGATATTTCCTTTGATGCACATACTCAAATGAGGAAATTCACAATGATGTGTTGAATACATATTCACGTTTTGATTCAAGAAGACCAAGTGCATTTTCTAATACCCATGCAATGTCTAGTTTCTAATATAGTTTCTCAAAAACTATTTTAAATAATGCTGGAAAAGATGCCAGCCATATTGGGTCATGGTGATGGGATGGAGTGGATGAAACTAAGGGTGTAAAGAAGAACCAAGAGAGCCAAAAGATCCTGGAAGAGTTCTCAAAAAACCACAATTTCAGATCGAATGTCTCCCAACACTTGGCCTCTATAAAAATATACATGAAAATTGAAATTAAAAAGTCCAATACCACAAAAAGATATAGAAATATAGCAAACAAAAATAGGCAATCTCCAAATAGAAATAGAAATTCTACAAAAAAAATTAAAAATTCAAATTTTGATATTTAAGAACTGAGATATGATCATGGATTCTGTGTCATAACTCATGAAGATATTTTTAAGAATTTTGTCGAATACAGAAGATGATTTAAACATGGTAAAATATAAATTTTAAATAGAAAACAAATTCAACAATGTTCTAAAAATTTTGTTCACAATATTTTTAGTTATTTCAATAGTTATGATGTAGAAAAATCAGTGCTTCACTTCAAGAAGATAATTTTTTAAAAAATAGATTACAAGAAATTAGAATTTAATAAAATATATCTTCATAGTTGATTTTTTTATTTGGCTTTTGATTAGGCACAATGATGCCTGTGACATGTCCAGCATGTGCAAATGGAGTGAAAATATAATTAATTAATGGTCCTATGGTTTTATTGTGTACAATTTTCATTGGATGATATTATATTTTATGGCTTCACAGTGTTGGCATTTTGCTATATAATGGTGGCACCATATTTTCGCATGTGCTCTTGCATTATACTTGAGTATATGCTCAAGTACAATGGTGACACCATATTTTTGCACGTGCTCTTGCATTGTACTTGAGGACATGATGATGATATGCACTTCAGTTAGTTTTTCTTTATTGCAAACTAACTCCTTCCTTTGGGGTATGGTAGATAGCCATGTTTGGAGGTAGGTTGAACATTGGTTTTGCACCAAGTTCTTCTCTTTATTTTTGGCATAGTCTTGAATTGGTGTGATGTTACATCAAGTGAAAGGTCTATTATATTCCATTATAATGGTCCTATAAATGATTCAGTGGGTTCAGATAGATAGAATTACAAAAAAATCTAACCACCGAGTGTGCCAGTGTTAGCAATGGAAATATTCACTGACTCTAATGTTAGGGAGCAGTCACCAACAAAGTGTATTTACACTATGGAATGTAGGTAGTAGATTTACTTGATGCTTGAACACTCTATGGTGGCTTGTGGTCTTGGAAGGGGAGAACTAACCTGTGTGGTGATGCTAGCCTTCATGACGATTATGGTGGAGTAGGACATTTCTTACAGTGGGGACCCAATCGCATGAATGGATCTTCCCCGAGCAAGGACAAAGGGTCGTGCTCTTGGCTTCAACTTTGGGACCAACATAGAGTTGATTAGAGATCAATAATATGGTTGGCTGAGCAATACCATTAGAGTAAAAGAGAAGAAGCCCTCATCTTGTAGGTGTTAAATAGCATTCGCGAAAGCTAGACAACAAACAGCGTTCCTTCTTTGATGTGGAGAGTCAACCGGTAGTAGCCAGAGTCCTACCTTTACTGCAACAATCACTAGCAACTTCCATGGGATATAACTCCTAGAAAAATCCAAAATTAAAGCTGTCAATGCCTACCAGAAGCGACAAGGATCTGCCAAAGGAATATGTGGTCTACCTTTAATCTAATCTCCCCTACCTTGACATTCTCTATTCTGATCTACTTACATCCCTCCCTAACTCCAATACTATCCTCCATACCTTTCTAGAAATCCACGCTAATCCGTATTCCTTGCCATGCCTCTTTGCCCATGCTTCTCAACATTATTGCCTAATCCAAGAATCTAACTCCTATCATCCAGTTACACCTAACTTTTTTCCAACACTTGACAATACATCCCTTGAGGATTATCAAGTTGCTAAATCAATTTGCCCTGCTCTCCCTCCACTTTCCACCAACATCCCTACTTCTACCTTCTCAAATTCACTACTTGCTTTGACCTCAAGCTATTCCCCTATAACCTCTTCCTCTCTCCCAAGACCACATGTTCCTCCAATCTCCCTTAAGTTTTCAATGGAAGACACCAATAATGATTCCATCAATGAGCTTCAAGAATTGGATGATCCAATTCACACACCCACAAGGGAGTTGGAACAAGAGACAGATAGAATTCCCATGCCCGGTAACCCCATTGGTGATTTTTGGAGGCAATACCAAACATGCAGTGAAGAGGAGGATGGGACCTCACTGGAATTTCAATGAGTATCCACTAAGCACAAATCACCCTAGACATCAGCATGAAATTGGAGCCATAGCCTGCTTAGTGTAGACCAAAGCTGGTCAATGAAAAGTACCTCCTTGAATACATACAGGCTCTATCTTCCTTTTGCATGCATCCCATATTTGATGCGGTACCCCATCGCTATCAGTGGGATGCCAATCATCATAATCTAGATAATGCAGATGCTCCTTGCAATTGGCTATTAATCAATAGAAACTCTAAAATCAAATGGACAAGCCAGGAAACACTCATTGGAGCCTTGGACCGCCGACATGCATCAATTATGCAAAGCAGTTATGACAAAACACTCAAGGAAAGTGCAAGATACAGTGAAGCCTTAGCAGTCATCCTGGAGGTGTACCTCACCATTGACGACCATTTTCCCAACCTCAGCTTCAATACAAATCAACATATAGATCCTCAAACAACAAGTTTCCTCTTTCAAAGGGCCATATCTCTTCAAGGGTGCTATGTGTTCTTTTTTAAAGAAATGGTTGACACTGGCTTCTTAAAAACTGAGCAAGCAATCAATGGTGTTCGTGGATTACAAGGAAAAGATCAATAAGAAGCTCGCTCCATCTATCACCACCGCCATCTTTACCATACTCATTGGGTAAAGACAACTGCATCACAACATCATCTACAGACCCAACCATAACCCGAGGATGGGTAATCAAATCGGTCTAGGGGAGTTGTTAACCCTATGGCAACAAGGGCCAGAAGTGCAGTCTAGGACAACAACTATGAGAGCATTGTGTGTGTAGAATAGTGGAAAAGCTCCACTTGTAATATCTTGAGCCTAAAAGATGGTATGATAAATCTTAAAGGGTGAGGATAGCCAAAATCCTCTCTAGAAAAGATCTAATCATACTTGCAAAATCAGGATCTAGAGAGAGAAAGACTAAAAGCCTATACTTTCCAAGGTCCCTCCACTTTATGTAGAGACCCAAAAAGCCCCTCCACTTTGTGTAGAGACCCAAAAGGTTCCCCCACTTTGTGTAGAGACCCAAAAAGTCCCTCCACTTTGTGTAGAGACCCAGAAAGTCCCTCCACTTTGTGTAGAGACCCAAAAGGTCCCCCCCAAAAGTGGAGGGACTCCTGTCCAAAAGGTCTCCTACAAAAGAGGTCCCACCACGGAGGTATCTACGGATTGTGTAAAGACCAACATGTATAAATATCTCTAAATGGAATGAAGCTCCCACTCTTTGGGGTTCAGTGTTCAAGCTCACTATTGTGTTCATGCGATTGATCTCCATTGCGTCCATGCTCTCTTACACAACCATGTTCTAGCATGCCCTTATCCTTGCACTCTCTACCCTTGTACTCCCTCCTCCTCCTCCTTCCTCCCTCTTCCTCCCTCCTCCTCCTCCCTCCTCCTCCTCCTCCCTCCTCCTCCTTTTGCTTCCTCCTCCTCCTCCCATCTCCTTCTCCTTCCTTCTCCTTCCTCCCTCCTCCTCCTCCTCCTCCTCCTCCTCCCTTCTCCTCCTCCTCCCTCCTCCTCCTCCTTCCTCCCTCCTTCTCTTCCCTCCCCCTCCTCCTCCCTTCTCCTCCTCCTCTCTCCTCCTCCTCCTCCTCCCTCCCTCCTGCTCAACCCTTACCCCTTGAATCCACAAAGGAGACTAGCTCTCCACTCCTCAACCTTAGACTCCTCCTAAACCCAGCAACCCCCTCTGAACCCTGAAACTCCTAGTTAACTCTCTCAACCCTGTCCCCCTTCTAACCCTAAAATCCCCTTCTAAACCCTTGAACTCTTGCGGAGGCGAGAGCCTCCATCAATTGTTAAAATCAAGCCCTCTTTCTCATTCACATGCGCATGAAATCTATTTTCCACGCTTTAGCCTACACCTCTCATTGGAACACAACCCGTGGACCTATGCTACACTTGTGAACACCTATGTTACAATGAGCAACGACATGACTGTAGGTGACCAACACCCTCGGAACCTGCACTTGGCTAAAATAAAGACAACAGTCTTCGAAGTACATTGGATCTTCTATAGCTATGATGGTAGTCATAAGAGCATAATTGGTAGTTTCCACTTGAATTAATTTTCCTTTCCAAGCATATGCCAATCTGGCTAGTGGTCTTCTTTCCCTAATAGACCGTCTGAGTTGTTGCTCTTCTCAAGGTGTCTCTAGCAATTCTTGCTCTTCTTCATCAACTTTTTCTATAGGTGACTGAGTAATAGGTGTGTCTATCTCTTGTGAATTTGATGTTTTCCATTCTGATTCTTCATCAAAGATTACATCTCTAGAGATGATGACCTTTTGGTTGATGGGATCATACAATTTGTATGCTTTGCTTTCCTCACTGTAACCAACCATGATGCATTTGCGTGACTTCGCATCCAATTTTTTGCAATGATCATCATGTATGTGGACATATTCTATGCAACCAAATATGCGGAGATGCCCAATGTGTGGCTTGTGTCTTCATAAGGTGTTATACCCTGAATTGGGTGGGTCGAAAGCCGATTAAGCAAATAGTTTATAGTGGCAATTTCTTCTGCCTGATACTGATTTGGAAGATGCCTCTCACTGAGAATTGCTCTAGCACTGGTACTGTTCTTCCTTTCAGCTCTTGCATTCTGCTGAGGAGTATTTGCACATGTGAATTGTCTTTGAATGCCATTACTTTTGCAAAAGTTCATGAATGCTAAGGACATGGATTTAGCTCCTCTATCTGAGCTCATGAATTTGATCTTTCTGCCTGTCTGGTTTTCAACCATGGCTTTGAATTCTTGAAATCTAGAAAAGTCTTTAGATTTCTCTTTCAAAAGTTAGATCCAACAATATCTGTGGTAGTCGTCGATGAAAGTCAAGTAGTAAAGTGAACCATTGATGCTGCGGGTCTAGGCATAACCCCATACATCTATATGTATTAAATCAAGAGCTTGAGAGGTGATTCTACCAAAATTGGTTTTCTTTTGTTTACCAAAGCAACATATTTTCCAAGAAACTGTACTTTTGAAATTCCAATTGCCATATTTTGATTTCTTAGCTAAATCAAGCTTTTGAAATTGACATGTCCAATCCCTTGTGCCATACTACAAAAAATGGTATCGGTTGCGACAGTTGAGCTGACATGGCATGAAAATCTGGTACTAAAGCTAGCATCCTTCCTTGACTGCTTTTCCTACTAGTAGTTGATATCCTCTAGATTTGTCTCTGATCGTGCATTCATCTCCATCAAAGATGTCTTGATAATTGTATTCCGTCATTTGCCCAACTGATAAGAGGTTCTTGTCGAGCTTTGGAACATCAAACTTTTAAGCAATCTCATGTGCTAGCACCATGGTTTCTGGATTCTCCCATTTAAGCTTGAGGCAAAATTCATCACTTGCTCCTGCTACAAGGTAGCCCGGCACATGCTGAGTCATTCCATCTCAAAATCTAGTGTTGTCCTCTTGCATGGCAATTAAACGGTCTAGGAGCACGGCCGCTCGATCCACATATCGACGCGCTGTCTCACCTTCTAACTACTTCAGGTTTGCCACATATAGGCACACATTCTCCGATAGGGATAACAACCGTGGCTGGCCAGGATCAAGCATACACATACTATGGCATGGAAGGGCACAGACAAGGACCTCAATGTGAGCTTTGGTGCAAGCATAGAGGAGAAAGAGGAATTCCCATCATCAACTATAATGGAAGAGGTAACCAGAATCAACAGAAGTAGCCATCACCAAGTGTTCACATGGTGTACTGGGATCCTATAAACGAAAAATACAATCAACAAACTCAAAGAAGTTAGGGTAATATACATGCATTGACAGTAACCAGATCTAAAGGTACAAAGCCCATGCTTGGCCTTGGAGATGCACCAAGAATGACAACACAAAACCAATGAACTGGCCCAATCAGGCACAGGTCAAAAATCACTCTACAGCAAACAAATACTTGACAATAATGTAGCAATAGAAGTAAGAACATCCCAGCTCCAAAACAAGGGTAAGGCCTAGCTCAACCTCGAACAACTCCAAAAACAGTCTTCCGACAGAAAATGTCTGACATCAAGCTACAGCTAGTCAACTTCAGCATGGCAACATACAACAACTTAACAAGGTTCTAGATACACAAACAACAGTACAAGCTTCTTCCAGTCGGAGATATATTCCAAAAGATAAAAATGATTTGCTGGTTGGAACGAGCTCGAATTTAGCAGAGCAGAGAAATAGTGGTGGCATAGTCAAGTTGAAAGAAATCAAAGAGGAACAGATAGTTTCAATTCTAGACACCACGTTGAAAAATAGAAATGAGATACAGGAAAAGGCCAAGCATGAACATGACAATCCCACACTCTTCTTTAAAGAGCCTTTCGATTCCAAATTTCAAATAACATTAGATCAACTTTTGAATCTTTTTCCAGCTTTCAAAAATCAATTATGTTAGAATTTGCATTTTATTGACGTTCCTCAATCCACAAATAACCCACAGAGTGATGATGATGAGGAAACACCTGCCATTTACACATCTAGTATTGAAGATGTGGATTATCAAGTCCCACTCATAGATGTGGATTATAAAAGGCAAAGGATCCTCAAAGTACTGGTAGATGGAGGATCAGGAGTGAACATCCTCTCTGAGGATCTATTTAAATTTTTTTATTACAATGAACTTGCACCAGCACCATTTCAAATCAGAGTGGCTGACCAAAGGTGGATCCAACCTCTTGGAATACTAAGAGGACTGGAAATTACTATTATGGGACTATCCTTCATAGTTACATTTGTAGTACTCGGGATGGAGAAAAGAGATTGTGCCTATTCCATGTTATTGGGGAGGCCATGGCTGAGAGCTGCCAAAGAAAAGCAAGACTGGGGATTAGAAAGAATTACGACCAGAAAAGGCAAGAAGAAGTTTAAAATCAATCTCTCTTCAAAGAGAAGCTTCCCAAAACAAGCTCAGCCACTACAAGCAGAGGGCATTAATATGATAGCTGAATTTGAAGAAGATGAGGAGGAAATTTTCCTTAGGAGAAATCCTACTGTTTTTCCCATATTTGAAATTGGTGAAATTACTGTTATTATTCAAAAAAGGAGGGCAACATGGATTAATAGAAACATCAAGTTCAAATTGTTCAAAAAAGGTGATTTGGCGTTAATGTTTAACACAAAGTTGGGGAAAATGCCAGGAAAGTTTAAGCTCAGATATGATGGTCCCTTCAAGGTCCTTGAAGTTTTTGATCAAGGTGCCTTCAAATCAGTTGATGTTCATGGGAATGCATTTGACAAACCAGTCAATAGTTTCAGGCTCAAACCCTATATTGGACTTGACCCTACTCAAGTAAAGATAAACACAATCTCTCTGCAACTCCGCAAAGACCTCAATCAAGATGATATATATGTTTCAGCTATTCACATTGACAAATTTATATCCATCAGACTCCACCGTAGCTTGACATAGACATATGAAACATGTTTCATCTACACAAACGTTCAGGTATGCTCTAATCTCTACCAGTCCAATCCACTAAGTGCTGCAGGTATGCCAAACTTAAAGTGCCCACAATGGTGAGCGTGGGCCCACAACGACCATCCAACAACCATCCAACAAAGCTAGCGCCTTCGACTCCAACTCCAATCTGATGGGAACAATGCAAATGACTGAGCGCTTCGAGTACACTCTGACTTCGACCACAGTGTCCGACTCTGACGCCAATCCGACAAGCGCATACGAATGGGTGAATGTCTCCAACACCGATCTGCTGCCTGACACATGTGACATTACTCATCCCATCCGACCCCAATCCGACTCACACCCAACTACGACATTCGCTTTCGCTCTGCTTCATGCAAAAGCAAACAATACGCTTTCGATCTGATTACCATTTTGACATCCAACAAAGCTCTAACTTACAGAAGGGTCTCCGACAATGCCCCGACCCTACTCCAACAACAAGGGAGTCTGTCTCACATGGGCTCCATCCTCCGTACTGACAAGATAGCTAGTGGACATACTCGATATGACTCCGGCCCTTATCGACAAGCCTTTTCACTCACATGAGGCTCACACCTCCAAAGTAGCCGTTCTCCCCGATAAATTCCATCATAAAAAATACATCCTGCAGTGCTAAATGAAAACTAATAAGTAGTCCCTCACACATGCTAAAAACCACTGCCAGTTTGTTGCATGCGCCACTGACGGACTGTCCAATGCAACACAAGATCGATAGAAGCTTTTCCCATGAGCCTCCTCTACATATGGCTCCCAAACATGGCCATCACCTTGCATTTCCTAGCACATCTGAAGAGCCAGAGCCCAACCTCCAACTCTTGAGCACAGCAGTGCTCTTTGATGCATCAAACTTCTGATGCCATTCTCTAGGCGCTTGCTTAAGACCATAGAGACTCTGCTTGCAAACTAAATGCTCTTTGCCCTTTTCTTCAAAGCCTGACATCCAACCATCCTGACTCCAACAAGTCTGACTCTACATCTCGTGTCCATGCCCTACCAAGCCTTCAAAGGTTGTACCATTGTATGACCTCGAATTAATATTGTATTCTAGAAACATGTAGCCGCTGCTTGAGGTTTTATTGTTGTATTTAACTCTGGGTGCATGTTTGTGAATGCCCATTGGCGAAAGTTGTATTTGAAGAGCATGTTGCTCAGTTGTAAAGGCCCTAGGAACGTATCTCATAAATTGGATTTGATTATTTTCTTGCCCATAGTAAGCTGTTTGAATTCGCAAGCATAATGATAAAATTTACTTTTGAGGAAATCTTCCTACATATCTAGGAGGACTTTGGCTTGTACTTGATGGCAAGATTAAATTTTTATAGATGTGTGCGTGTGTGCGTGTGTGTGTGTGACAGTGGGTTTGCTATTGGGTGCTCTGGACTCTATGGAAGGACCAAAATCAAAGAGTCTTTGGTGATCCAACTTTTGCTCTTTTCTCTTTTTAAAGGCACTCTTTGCAGCAATCCTTATATGATTGTCTGCAAACTCAATCGATAGATTATGATGTATGCTTGTCGTATATTGAGATCTTCTCTTGATGTACCTGGGCACATCCTTTTTTGGGATAGTGTCTCTATAATATAAAGCATAAAAGAGTTTCACAAAAAAATAAAAAAAGTGTGTGTGTGTGTGTGTGTGTGTGTGAGAGAGAGAGAGAGAGAGAGAGAGAGAGAGAGAGAGACATGTATTAACGTCTTTCGAAGGCCTCATGGGCATATAAGACAAGGTACAACCAAGAGCAGGAACTCTTACAAGCCACTATGGATTGAGGCAAAGGGCTCACCTAAGGCCCTTGCTGTGTAGTGCTAATAAACTCAAAACAAGTAATGAAAACTAGTAATGAAAACACAAAAACTCAAAAATTTTGAGAAAACAAGAGTTGGGATCTAGTGTAATCTATGATCCTAATGCCATGTTAGCTCCTATGGGATGTGAAGATGTCATGCACATCTCTCTGTTGAGTCATCTCACACTGTAGTAGGGGGCGTGGTCATTGTAACCTCTATATCAGATTTGCCATATCAAGAGTGACACCTTGAATTTAGCGGTCCAATCAGAGTAAAACTAAGATCGGCTAGAGCTCCCTTGTGTGAACTCTGGTCACCCTCTATATCGTGGATGGACTCTGCGTCTTTTGCTCCACGACTCAATGAGCACTATGCCTTCCGACTCTACCCTCATAGCAACTAGCTCCTACTCCTCCACTCCAGTATGTCTTGGGGCTATTGACTCAAATGCATAGAGATCTATGACATTTTAGTGTGCTTAATCTATCTCGATCTCCTATGGCACTGCCACCTCCTCCTACTGATAAATTTCAATAGAGTCTCTTTGTGTCACCCCATCTCAATCATATAAAGACCAACACAATATTGGTCTTGAAAGTGGATCAGCCAAGAGACTGGCCCAAGTCTATGTCCCTCCTAAAAGAAATAGTGGTAATGTCCACGGATCTCATAACAAACTAGGAAATGATACTCTATCTTCCCACCTCTTCCAGTGTGCATAGTCTACAGATCCGCTTCTCTTTGGATGTGCCTATGGCTCTCCTTGCCTCAAGGATGATGCTTTACAAAGTCAAAATTTATTAAGCCTATAATGTCTAACATAAAAAAACCATGGCATATGGACAATTGAACTGCAAGCATAGCCAAATGGCCTACTCATCCATCTTGGATAGAAGCGTTAGTAATTAAGATGAAAAATCAACAAATGAAAATAGATCTAATATTTAACATACGTAAAATATTAAAAAATGATTTTCAAACATTCACAAAAATAGATTACATTTCAAAGATCCTTACCCTTACCTAGTAACATATCTAAATTTTTTGTTTTTGAAGTTTGTCTTAGGCACCACAACATTCACTTTCATCAGAACACCATTTTTTGGATCATTACTTTCATTATTGTCATCTACTTTATCACCTTCATCCTCAGTTTCATGTACATCACCTTGTACTCATTGTTGAATGGCATCAATGTTGGTAGGTTTGTCTCCTTCATATTCATTTTATGATCCTCATTCTTAGGACGTTCCATCTCCATCATGAGGATCCACATTCATAGTTTCAGGAAATACATTTCTCACATGTAGCTATTTCTACATCCTTGTTGAATAATTTTGGTGACATAGTTTAGGCAAGAGAAATAGTGCATTATATTATTGAAAGCACTTTCAAGAAAAGAAATGCATTAAAAACATTTTATTTTTTGCATTGGGGTCCCTACAAATAACTTGGCAACATTGAGATTTGAATAACACAACCTTCACAAGCCTATAATTGACTTGAATTATTTTCTTAGTAGTCCAACATAATTGTGCTCACTATTGATTAAATTTTTGCCTGTTACACTTGCACGAGTGATACATTGCTTTACTTTATGCACATACCTAGAGTATTAATTGTTGAAATGATATAACACGACTAGATTACATCATTTATCAATCCTCTCAATGCAAAAGTGATGACCATATGTCCACATAGCACCATAGATGCATGCCTATAATAATTTGAAGATGCAAACAAGTTCTTGTAAATGTATGTTCTAAGATGAAATGTAAATAAAAATATGCCTAAAGAAAAAATTTGACTTACATGCCAATGACATCTAAATATATCATCTCCTCCTCTTGAGTCACATGAAATTCATTATAGTGTACCTTGGTTATAACATATTGGCACCAATGTACAAGAGCTTTTAAATACTTCAATGCATTGAGAGATTTTGATTTCTATTTCAAGATGTTATCTAAACCTTTCTAGAAAAGTATCAATGAAGATGATGAAGTATAATTCTCCATTCAAGGGCATGGGAGACTCATAACCTCATATGTTAGAGTATGATCTAGAGAACATCTGAGCTTCTAGAGCATGATGTTGGAAATGGTTGCTTATGTTGCCTTCCTATGTAATTTCCATGTATCAACATGATTTATGTATATATATTTATAAAAGCAAACTTATAGAAAGCCTTTTACCATGTTTGATCTTTTCAAAGAGACTTAGGCTCTTGAAATTGAGGTGCCCAAACCCCTTATGCCATAATGTGGTGAGATATGCATCCTGATTCTAATGGTGTGCAAGAAGTGCCCTTTGAAATGGAACTACTAATGAAAGCTTATACATTCTTTCAATCTTAGCACTATCACTATCAAGTTTCCTAATTGTGCATCCATGATTTATGTATATATATTTATAAAAGCAAACTTATAGAAAGCCTTTTACCATGTTTGATCTTTTCAAAGAGACTTAGGCTCTTGAAATTGAGGTGCCCAAACCCCTTATGCCATAATGTGGTGAGATATGCATCCTGATTCTAATGGTGTGCAAGAAGTGCCCTTTGAAATGGAACTACTAATGAAAGCTTATACATTCTTTCAATCTTAGCACTATCACTATCAAGTTTCCTAATTGTGCATCCATACTTGACAATGATAGTACTATCATTGTAAACTTCCTTGATTGTGCATCCATACTTGTTGGAAAACAAATTCCTTCAATTTTATGAGGTACATATATAACCCATACTCACATTCTCTTTGGAACTTTTGTTTAGACCTAGTTTTAAAACCAATCCTTTTTTAGTGTCATGTATTTTTTTGCACCTTAATTATGTGGGCGCTAGCACTCGACTCCTATCATCGCTTACACCTTAATTAAACTACCAAGTATTTTCAATGTTCATCTTCATGATTTTGATTGGTTGGTTATTTTATAACACAATAACAAGAAATTACATCTTTGTGTTGGAATTGCTCTTGAGATTTTTCCATTGGTATAATGTCCATATTGATTTCCTTGATTTTTTATTTTGATTATCAACTCTATAGTACTAACCTCTAGTATATCTCTATGCCTCTTCCTACATTTAGTTTCCTAATGGCTATATTCCATAATGTGGAACGTGTTGGTAATGATGAGTTGATTGAAATTGTGAAGATTGATAATTGTTGAAATGTCTGCTAGGGTTGTGAATAGTTTCCTTTGGATTGATGATTAAATTTCTTCCTTTTCCTCTAAGAAATCCTCTTGCTCTAGTGGAGAATAAGTAATCACGATTCTATTCTTGAATAAATGTGTTTGACATGATAAGAAAGGATGTTGGTGTACCTTTAGTGACCATCAGCTTCAGAAAGTAATTATAGGGTAAATTCATATTAATAGATATAAAATATCTTGTCCATGGACATTATTGTTAGAGCATACTATTAGGGCTCCTAGCATATCCCTACAAATCTCTATACACACTTACTTGTGCTCGTAGGACACCCTATGTGAAAAATTCCCCATATGAACTAATCATTACATAATCTACATTTTTGTCATGCAAAAATAATTAGTTATATTTAATTTTTATTATGTTGCTAATTAGCACACAAGTTGTAACAGGTAGTATACTTTTACCCATAGATTTTATCAAGTGCAATTTACACTAATATTTCAGTAATTGTATCTTACAAATGGATGTCTATAGTTGTCTAATTTCCTTTAGTTTTACTAGATAATTAGGACCTATTTCTATTTGCAATCTGGTTGCATTGTTCAAGTACATCTCAAGCACAATGATTCTAAACATCTTCTCTGCACTCATCCTATTCCATATAGTTTTATGTGCATCTACAATTGATTTCTTGTCTCTAGTGATTAGAATCATGTTATATTTGGCATTGAAGTTTATAAAAGTAAATGCTAGATGTGTTTTTTCATCCCATTAATTACAACAACCAATGCCTTATTGGACAATCTAGAAGGTGAAATTTTGATTATAAAGATAGAGATCCATCATGTAGGTATGTTCTTTTTTGTTGCAAAGGAAAAAGGATTTGTACATTATGGTACAAAAAATGACTTTCTTTTGAAGAAGAAATGTGGTGGTCATGATTAGGCAAAAGATAATAATCTACCCAAAGTTTCTAATTATTATCACACATGAACATACATAAGGGTGGATATATAAGGCCATGACCATTCATGATCAATGAACAAGGGTTATGGTGAGCTGTATTTGTGATAGCCATCATCAAATACCCAAAGAGATAGGTGAGTCCATTGATTCTAAAAGATTAATGTTTACAAACTATGTATTTAAACTGTCTATGGACAATGTTTTTAAACTATGCACATACAATGTTATCATTTTAAGATGCAATCATATACATTATGACATGGCTATGTGTAAGAATGAAACCTCATAACCATGAGACTACAAATAGAGACTTTGTGTTGTTTCATGCAAAAACTAAAGCTATCTAATTTGGACTACGGAGATCGGTACCATAAGGATTGATAGTTCAAACTCTTCTTTCACCAAGATGAGGTTGCTCATCAAAGACATAACAATATACCTCTTAGTTATGAGGTATACCACTTGACTAATCAAATGATCTCGACAAAAATATATACTATAATAATGACTAGTTACCTATAGACTTGAAAAGCTCTTAACTAAAAAGATGTACATGATATTAGGAAACATCATATGTACATGATGAAGGGATAGATCTAAAGTCGTGGATCCAACCACTGATCTGCATAAAGTATGGACTGTATACGATAGCCATAAGTGCATGCTGAAACACTGAGTCTCCCTAGGTTGCACTATGGCTGAACCTGATGATGTCTACTACATTAGGGCAGGACCACACTAATGCATAGGTATCCTCGTGCTAAGGAATGATCTACTGATCGAAAGAGGTGGTGATCACTGGATCCAAGGGTGCAATGCAGCATGAGTGAGCTGATGTTGAAATGTCCAGAAGACTGATGTGCTGATCTGAACTGCTAAAGGGAATTGAGCCCAAGGTATGCTCTGTGTCAGGGGTGAAAGCATCAGTGATGGATGCTGGAATGGAATCACCTGAAGAGCTAAATCACTAGGGCATATATCTTTGCATGCGACAAAAGATGTGAGTGCCTCGTACTGAGGACTTACCTGCTAAATAACTGCATGATCATAGGTGAAATCCTGCTGAGTATCTGCATCTGTGGCAAAGGATGGAGTCGGATCCATGCATGAAGGTGATGGATGTGCATCACGAGAATCAGTCTGAGCTGAATGTCAATGGGACTGCCTCGTACTGAGGACTTACCATCAAATATGCCTCATGTTGAGGGCTTCCCTTCTTAAGGATTTCTTTCAATTTATACCTTTACCTAGTACTCCTTCCCACACCCTTCTCCATATTTAACTATACCCCCTTATCTCTTTTTTCTCTCCCTCTCTAACCTTAATGCTCCTACTTACTCTATAAAATTCTCAACCTTCTCAACATATATGTACTTTAAAAAAAAAAAAAAATCCCTTCTCCCCTCCAAAGGTTTTTTCCCCCCCTTACTAATTCCCCCAAGTAAATATTTCCCACCCTCCATTTTTCTCGTTATTAGTAACCGAGGTTATTTCTGTACACTTTCACTATCAAATGTGCCTCGTGATGAGGGCTTACCAAGAAGTGTGCCTCATGCTGAGGGCTTACCGAGGAATGTGCATGATCAAAAAGTGTGGGTTGATCCATGCTAACATCTGAAGCATCTACATCTGCATGTGATCTGTCAAGGCCGATGAAGATCGAGTCGGCATCATACACTGGAACATACCCTGTGGTAATAAATGGTCGAAGAAGGTTCTCTTTCCACTCACGAATCTGGTACGGAGTCATGACTAGTGTATCATCAACTGTGTGATGTGGATAACTCCATGCTGGAGGCGGTCTGGTGCTCTATGCAAGAGGCTTACCCGTGCACTGGCAAGAGTGTCTACCTATGAGAACACTATGTGAGAGCTGCCACTTGGGGGTTTACGCACTAAACAGTCAAAACCAAGTCATGTAAGAACTACTGTGTGTGCCAAGGATCAAGCCTGTACTAAAGTGATGACAACTGTGTGTCGGGAGTAGCCAAGAGGCTGTACAAGGCTGATGTGTATGAGTGCAGGAACCAATGCCAAAAATAGTCAACAATGCGTGACTTTACATGGGTGGCATGTGTGTGTGCAAGAAGAATGCAACACTCCTCAATCCAAGAGGAAGATCACAGCCAAGTGTCACACTGAGTGATGAAGTGCCAAATTCCAAGAATCAGATATGTGAATGTGTACTCCGATGATAGATCCGTTGGGACTGACGCCGATAGGAACTAATCGAGTAATGTGGCAATGGCTGACTTGGCTTGATGGAGTTGGACCTCCTATATGGTGGTGCTATTATATAGCTAGACTAAACGTCGCATCATTAAATGCAGCAAAATGAGTTTTAGTTCATTCATTTTATGTGCTGGATGCACTGCAATGGATCAGGAGGTGGTTCTGATGAAGAGGATTTAATGATGCTGACGTGTGGAAATGTCAAAAGTAAGATATGAGGTGCTCAACACGTAGAGCATGATCTGGCTAGCATTTTTGCTTTTTGGATCACCTCCAAATTCCCCCTGGATCAAAAGTTATGGCTCTTCGAAGGATGGCCAAAGTTTGATCCAAGGAGGGGGTCAAAAAATGATGATGTGGCCTATGGAGGTCACATGTTGTGATGATGTGTGCCTCTAGAGGGGAGTGTGCCTATTGAGCACTGATGTTGAGGTGGCACAGTGAGTTGGTACTACTTACTGATATGGCACTTGTGTGACTGATGAGGTGGCAATTTGACTCACTGCTGAGGTGGCACTAAACTGCAAATGATGTGGCATGTGCAAATAAGGGATGCTAACGTGGTAGTGATGTGGCACCCTACTGACATGATATTTGTGATAATGTTGCCATGTGGCACAATTGCAACCACAGCTTGGTGTGAGGTGACCTTGGGTGAAGCCTAACCAACCCTATCTACAATTTAGATCAAAACAACATTTTATGCATTCTATGAATGATAATGTTGATTTGAATTCTCATCCAAAAACATGGACGAGAATTCTTAAGAAATGCAAGAGGATGTAAATTCAAAACTAGATTTCTTGATTTGGATGATGATGATGATATTTCCTTTGATGCACATACTCAAATGAGGAAATTCACAATGATGTGTTGAATACATATTCACGTTTTGATTCAAGAAGACCAAGTGCATTTTCTAATACCCATGCAATGTCTAGTTTCTAATATAGTTTCTCAAAAACTATTTTGAATAATGCTGGAAAAGATGCCAGCCATATTGGGTCATGGTGATGGGATGGAGTGGATGAAACTAAGGGTGTAAAGAAGAACCAAGAGAGCCAAAAGATCCTGGAAGAGTTCTCAAAAAACCACAATTTCAGATCGAATGTCTCCCAACACTTGGCCTCTATAAAAATATACATGAAAATTGAAATTAAAAAGTCTAATACCACAAAAAGATATAGAAATATAGCAAACAAAAATAGGCAATCTCCAAATAGAAATAGAAATTCTACAAAAAAAATTAAAAATTCAAATTTTGATATTTAAGAACTGAGATATGATCATGGATTCTGTGTCATAACTCATGAAGATATTTTTAAGAATTTGTCGATCAATACAGAAGATGATCTAAACATGGTGAAATATAAATTTTAAATAGAAAACAAATTCAACAATGTTCTAAAAATTTTGTTCACAATATTTTTAGTTATTTCAATAGTTATGATGTAGAAAAATCAGTGCTTCACTTCAAGAAGATAATTTTTAAAAAAATAGATTACAAGAAATTAGAATTTAATAAAATATATCTTCATAGTTGATTTTTTTATTTGGCTTTTGATTAGGCACAATGATGCCTATGACATGTCCAGCATGTGCAAATGGAGTGAAAATATAATTAATTAATGGTCCTATGGTTTTATTGTGTACAATTTTCATTGGATGATATTATATTTTATGGCTTCACAGTGTTGGCATTTTGCTATATAATGGTGGCACCATATTTTCGCATGTGCTCTTGCATTATACTTGAGTATATGCTCAAGTACAATGGTGACACCATATTTTTGCACGTGCTCTTGCATTGTACTTGAGGACATGATGATGATATGCACTTCGGTTAGTTTTTCTTTATTGCAAACCAACTCCTTCCTTTGGGGTATGGTAGATAGCCATGTTTGGAGGTAGGTTGAACATTGGTTTTGCACCAAGTTCTTCTCTTTATTTTTGGCATAGTCTTGAATTGGTGTGATGTTACATCAAGTGAAAGGTCTATTATATTCCATTATAATGGTCCTATAAATGATTCAGTGGGTTCAGATAGATAGAATTACAAAAAAATCTAACCACCGAGTGTGCCAGTGTTAGCAATGGAAATATTCACTGACTCTAATGTTAGGGAGCAGTCACCAACAAAGTGTATTTACACTATGGAATGTAGGTAGTAGATTTACTTGATGCTTGAACACTCTATGGTGGCTTGTGGTCTTGGAAGGGGAGAACTAACCTGTGTGGTGATGCTAGCCTTCATGACGATTATGGTGGAGTAGGACATTTCTTACAGTGGGGACCCAACTGCATGAATGGATCTTCCCCGAGCAAGGACAAAGGGTCGTGCTCTTGGCTTCAACTTTGGGACCAACATAGAGTTGATTAGAGATCAATAATATGGTTGGCTGAGCAATACCATTAGAGTAAAAGAGAAGAAGCCCTCATCTTGTAGGTGTTAAATAGCATTCGCGAAAGCTAGACAACAAACAGCGTTCCTTCTTTGATGTGGAGAGTCAACCGGTAGTAGCCAGAGTCCTACCTTTACTGCAACAATCACTAGCAACTTCCATGGGATATAACTCCTAGAAAAATCCAAAATTAAAGCTGTCAATGCCTACCAGAAGCTACAAGGATCTGCCAAAGGAATATGTGGTCTACCTTTAATCTAATCTCCCCTACCTTGACATTCTCTATTCTGATCTACTCACATCCCTCCCTAACTCCAATACTATCCTCCATACCTTTCTAGAAATCCACGCTAATCCGTATTCCTTGCCATGCCTCTTTGCCCATGCTTCTCAACATTATTGCCTAATCCAAGAATCTAACTCCTATCATCCAGTTACACCTAACTTTTTTCCAACACTTGACAATACATCCCTTGAGGATTATCAAGTTGCTAAATCAATTTGCCCTGCTCTCCCTCCACTTTCCACCAACATCCCTACTTCTACCTTCTCAAATTCACTACTTGCTTTGACCTCAAGCTATTCTCCTATAACCTCTTCCTCTCTCCCAAGACCACGTGTTCCTCCAATCTCCCTTGAGTTTTCAATGGAAGACACCAATAATGATTCCATCAATGAGCTTCAAGAATTGGATAATCCAATTCACACACCCACAAGGGAGTTGGAACAAGAGACAGATAGGATTCCCATGCCCGGTAACCCCATTGGTGATTTTTGGAGGCAATACCAAACATGCAGTGAAGAGGAGGATGGGACCTCACTGGAATTTTAATGAGTATCCACTAAGCACAAATCACCCTAGACATCAGCATGAAATTGGAGCCATAGCCTGCTTAGCGTTGACCAAAGCTGGTCAATGAAAAGTACCTCCTTGAATACATACAGGCTCTATCTTCCTTTTGCATGCATCCCATATTTGATGCGGTACCCCATCGCTATCAGTGGGACCATCATAATCTAGATAATGCAGATGCTCCTTGCAATTGGCTATTAATCAATAGAAACTCTAAAATCAAATGGACAAGCCAGGAAACACTCATTGGAGCCTTGGACTACCGACATGCATCGATTATGCAAAGCAGTTATGACAAAACACTCAAGGAAAGTGCAAGATACAGTGAAGCCTTAGCAGTCATCCTGGAGGTGTACCTCACCATTGACGACCATTTTCCCAACCTCAGCTTCAATACAAATCAACATATAGATCCTCAAACAACAAGTTTCCTCTTTCAAAGGGCCATATCTCTTCAAGGGTGCTATGTGTTTTTTTTAAAAGAAATGGTTGACACTGGCTTCTTAAAAACTGAGCAAGCAATCAATGGTGTTCGTGGATTACAAGGAAAAGATCAATAAGAAGCTCGCTCCATCTATCACTACCGCCATCTTTACCATACTCATTGGGTAAAGACAACTGCATCACAACATCATCCCAACCATAACCCGAGGATGGGTAATCAAATCGGTCTAGGGGAGTTGTTAACCCTATGGCAACAAGGGCCAGAAGTGCAGTCTAGGACAACAACTATGAGAGCATTGTGTGTGTAGAATAGTGGAAAAGCTCCACTTGTAATATCTTGAGCCTAAAAGATGGTATGATAAATCTTAAAGGGTGAGGATAGCCAAAATCCTCTCTAGAAAAGATCTAATCATACTTGCAAAATCAGGATCTAGAGAGAGAAAGACTAAAAGCCTACACTTTCCAAGGTCCCTCCACTTTATGTAGAGACCCAAAAAGCCCCTCCACTTTGTGTAGAGACCCAAAAGGTTCCCCCACTTTGTGTAGAGACCCAAAAAGTCCCTCCACGTTGTGTAGA
The DNA here is from genome assembly GCF_047967505.1 of Dipteris shenzhenensis. Classification (NCBI taxonomy): domain Eukaryota; kingdom Viridiplantae; phylum Streptophyta; class Polypodiopsida; order Gleicheniales; family Dipteridaceae; genus Dipteris; species Dipteris shenzhenensis. Next base: position 31,692,326 of record NC_141600.1, on the reverse strand, counting down.
GACCCAGAAAGTCCCTCCACTTTGTGTAGAGACCCAAAAGGTCCTTCCCAAAAGTGGAGGGACTCCTGTCCAAAAGGTCTCCTACAAAAGAGGTCCCACCACGGAGGTATCTACGGATTGTGTAAAGACCAACATGTATAAATATCTCTAAATGGAATGAAGCTCCCACTCTTTGGGGTTCAGTGTTCAAGCTCACTATTGTGTTCATGCGATTGATCTCCATTGCGTCCATGCTCTCTTACACAACCATGTTCTAGCATGCCCTTATCCTTGCACTCTCTACCCTTGTACTCCCTCCTCCTCCTCCTTCCTCCCTCTTCCTCCCTCCTCCTCCTCCCTCCTCCTCCTCCTCCCTCCTCCTCCTTTTGCTTCCTCCTCCTCCTCCCATCTCCTTCTCCTTCCTTCTCCTTCCTCCCTCCTCCTCCTCCTCCTCCTCCTCCCTTCTCCTCCTCCTCCCTCCTCCTCCTCCTTCCTCCCTCCTTCTCTTCCCTCCCCCTCCTCCTCCCTTCTCCTCCTCCTCTCTCCTCCTCCTCCTCCTCCCTCCCTCCTGCTCAACCCTTACCCCTTGAATCCGCAAAGGAGACTAGCTCTCCACTCCTCAACCTTAGACTCCTCCTAAACCCAGCAACCCCCTCTGAACCCTGAAACTCCTAGTTAACGCTCTCAACCCTGTCCCCCTTCTAACCCTAAAATCCCCTTCTAAACCCTTGAACTCTTGCGGAGGCGAGAGCCTCCATCAATTGTTAAAATCAAGCCCTCGTTCTCATTCACATGCGCATGAAATCTATTTTCCACGCTTTAGCCTACACCTCTCATTGGAACACACACTTGTGAACACCTATGTTACAATGAGCAACGACATGACTGTAGGTGACCAACACCCTCGAAACCTGCACTTGGCTAAAATAAAGACAACAGTCTTCGAAGTACATTGGATCTTCTATAGCTATGATGGTAGTCATAAGAGCATAATTGGTAGTTTCCACTTGAATTAATTTTCCTTTCCAAGCATATGCCAATCTGGCTGGTGGTCTTCTTTCCCTAATAGACCGTCTGAGCTGTTGCTCTTCTCAAGGTGTCTCTAGCAATTCTTGCTCTTCTTCATCAACTTTTTCTGTAGGTGACTGAGTAATAGGTGTGTCTATCTCTTGTGAATTTGATGTTTTCCATTCTGATTCTTCATCAAAGATTACATCTCTAGAGATGATGACCTTTTGGTTGATGGGATCATACAATTTGTATGCTTTGCTTTCCTCACTGTAACCAACCATGATGCATTTGCGTGACTTCGCATCCAATTTTTTGCAATGATCATCATGTATGTGGACATATTCTATGCAACCAAATATGCGGAGATGCCCAATGTGTGGCTTGTGTCTAGTGAATGCTTCATAAGGTGTTATACCCTGAATTGGGTGGGTCGAAAGCCGATTAAGCAAATAGTTTACAGTGGCAATTTCTTCTGCCTGATACTGATTTGGAAGATGCCTCTCACTGAGAATTGCTCTAGCACTGGTACTGTTCTTCCTTTCAGCTCTTGCATTCTGCTGAGGAGTATTTGCACATGTGAATTGTCTTTGAATGCCATTACTTTTGCAAAAGTTCATGAATGCTAAAGACATGGATTTAGCTCCTCTATCTGAGCTCATGAATTTGATCTTTCTGCCTGTCTGGTTTTCAACCATGGCTTTGAATTCTTGAAATCTAGAAAAGTCTTTAGATTTCTCTTTCAAAAGTTAGATCCAACAATATCTGTGGTAGTCGTCGATGAAAGTCAAGTAGTAAAGTGAACCATTGATGCTGCGGGTCTAGGCATAACCCCATACATCTATATGTATTAAATCAAGAGCTTGAGAGGTGATTCTACCAAAATTGGTTTTCTTTTGTTTACCAAAGCAACATATTTTCCAAGAAACTGTACTTTTGAAATTCCAATTGCCATATTTTGATTTCTTAGCTAAATCAAGCTTTTGAAATTGACATGTCCAATCCCTTGTGCCATACTACAAAAAATGGTATCTGTTGCGGCGGTTGAGCTGACATGGCATGCAAATCTGGTACTGAAGCTAGCATCCTTTCTTGACTGCTTTTCCTACTAGTAGTTGATATCCTCTAGATTTGTCTCTGATCGTGCATTCATCTCCATCAAAGATGAGTTGATAATTGTATTCCGTCATTTGCCCAACTGATAAGAGGTTCTTGTCGAGCTTTGGAACATCAAACTTTTGAGCAATCTCATGTGCTAGCACCATGGTTTCTGGATTCTCCCATTTAAGCTTGAGGCAAAATTCGTCACTTGGTCCTGCTACAAGGTAGCCCGGCACATGCTGAGTCATTTCATCTCAAAATCCAGTGTTGTCCTCTTGCATGGCAATTAAACGGTCTAGGAGCACGGCCGCTCGATCCACATATCGACGCGCTGTCTCACCTTCTAACTACTTCAGGTTTGCCACCTGTAGGTACACATTCTTTGATAGAGATAACAACCATGGCTGGCCAGGATCAAGCATACACATACTATGGCATGGAAGGGCACAGACAAGGACCTCAATGTGAGCTTTGGTGCAAGCATAGAGGAGAAAGAGGAATTCCCATCATCAACTATAATGGAAGAGGTAACCAGAATCAATAGTAGTAGCCATCGCCAAGTGTTCACATGGTGTACTAGGATCCTATAAACGAAAAATACAATCAACAAACTCAAAGAAGTTAGGGTAATATACATGCATTGACAGTAACCAGATCTAAAGGTACAAAGCCCATGCTTGGCCTTGGAGATGCACCAAGAATGACAACACAACCAATGAACTGGCCCAATCAGGCACAGGTCAAAAATCACTCTACAGCAAACAAATACTTGACAATAATGTAGCAATAGAAGTAAGAACATCCCAGCTCCAAAACAAGGGTAAGGCCTAACTCAACCTCGAACAACTCCAAAAACAGTCCGACAGTCTTCCGACAGAAAATGTCTGACATCAAGCTACAGCTAGTCAACTTCAGCATGGCAACATATAACAACTTAACAAGGTTCTAGATACACAAACAACAGTACAAGCTTCTTCCAGCCGGAGATATATTCCAAAAGATAAAAATGATTTGCTGGTTGGAACGAGCTCGAATTTAGCAGAGCAGAGAAATAGTGGTGACATAGTCAAGTTGAAAGAAATCAAAGAGGAACAGATAGTTTCAATTCCAGACACCACGTTGAAAAATAGAAATGAGATACAGGAAAAGGCCAAGCATAAACATGACAAGCCCACACTCTTCTTTAAAGAGCCTTTCGATTCCAAAGTTCAAATAACATTAGATCAACTTTTGAATCTTTTTCCAGCTTTCAAAAATCAATTATGTTAGAATTTGCATTTTATTGACGTTCCTCAATCCACAAATAACCCACAGAGTGATGATGATGAGGAAACACCTGCCATTTACACATCTAGTATTGAAGATGTGGATTATCAAGTCCCACTCATAGATGTGGATTATAAAAGGCAAAGGATCCTCAAAGTACTGGTAGATGGAGGATCAGGAGTGAACATCCTCTCTGAGGATCTATTTAAATTTTTTTATTGCAATGAACTTGCACCAGCACCATTTCAAATCAGAATGGCTGACCAAAGGTGGATCCAACCTCTTGGAATACTAAGAGGACTGGAAATTACTATTATGGGACTATCCTTCATAGTTACATTTGTAGTACTCGGGATGGAGAAAAGAGATTGTGCCTATTCCATGTTATTGGGGAGGCCATGGCTGAGAGCTGCCAAAGAAACGCAAGACTGGGGATTAGAAAGAATTACGACCAGAAAAGGCAAGAAGAAGTTTAAAATCAATCTCTCTTCAAAGAGAAGCTTCCCAAAACAAGCTCAGCCACTACAAGCAGAGGGCATTAATATGATAGCTGAATTTGAAGAAGATGAGGAGGAAATTTTTCTTAGGAGAAATCCTACTGTTTTTCCCATATTTGAAATTGGTATAATCAAAATCATTGATCAATGTACATGCTCAAATCAACAAACAAAGCTATCCGTGACCGGGGTAGAATAGAACACGGTCAAAAAATAGTTGAAGCAGATTATATCAAGCATAGTATCATAAGTGACAATCAATCCCACAGATAACACATTACATGAAGATGATCATAAATCAGCTGCACAAGTCATCCTGGAAGCTGAAGCTCAATTTTAAGAGCATATGCAAAAGAGTATTGGAGTCCAACTAGATGACTTGGTGAACCTTGGAGACCCCCACAACCCCAAGATAGTTTTGGTAAGTACAGGTCTCCCTCCACGTTTCAAAATGGCTTTAAAAGACTTATTGATAGAGTATAAGGACATCTTTGCTTGGCATTATACTAATATGAAGGGAGTAGACCCTAAGTTCTGTCAACACATAATCAACTTAAACCAAGATGTTGTCCCAATGATATAAGGAAGGTATAGAATGAATCCCAACTATGCAAAACAAGTTAAAGAAGAAATTGATAAGCTGTTGAGAGTGGGTTTTATATATCCTCTCTCTCACCCATGTTACATGGCTTTGAACTACTGTGATTGTGCCCAAAAAGAATGGAAAACTCAGAATATGTGTGGACTATAGAAAGCTCAATGCTACCACTAATACTAACTCTTTTCTTGTACCATTTTGTGATTCCTTACTAGATGTTGTAGCAGGTCATGAAATCTATAGTTTTCTTGATGGTTTCGGTGGTTACAATTAGATAACAATGGCACCTGAAGATAAAGACAAGACAACATTTGTCACTAAATGGGGAGTCTTTGCTTCTAATGTCATGACATTTGGTCTTAAGAATGCTCCTCCAACCTTTCAAAAGTACATCTAGGAGGTATTTGTTGAATATCTTACATCTTTCATGAAAGTCTTCCTTGATGATTTTTCAATATTTGACAAAAAAGTGGAGCATCTACAATACTTGAGTTTATGCTTTGCCATGCGTAGAATGGCTGGTCTAAACTTAAACCCAGCCAAATGTGCATTTGCTGTGAGTAGAGGAATTCCACTAGGGCACATTATCTCACAAGATGGAATGGAAATAGATCCAAACAAAGTTTCAGCCATTCAACATGCCAAACCACCCAAAAAAATCAAGCAGCTTCAGAGACTGCAAATTTTTTAGATACCTTGGTGACATTTGCTATCCTCTCACAAAACTCACACGAAAAACAGTGCCATACATTTGGGGTGATGCACAGCAATATGCTTTTAATATCCTGAAGAAAATGTTGATGATAACACTTATATTACAGCCCCCCAAACTGGAGTCTTCCATTTGAAGTCTTTGTTGATGCTTCTGATGCAGCAGTAGGTGCAGCACTTATGCAGCAAAAACACCAAAGTGGTTTAGACCAGTTTACTATGCCAGCAAAATCTTAACCAAGCATGAGAAGAACTATGCAAGCATAGAAAGGGAAGCTCTTGGAATGGTCTATGCATTGCACAAATTCAAACATTATTTAGTGGGAAACAAAGTAGATTTTCATGTGAATCATCAAGCTCTCATTTACCTAGTGAACAAACTGCAATTAACATGAAGATTGGTCAGATGGATGCTCTTGCTATAGGAATTTAACTATAGCATTGTGCATAGGCTTGGAAAGTAGCATGCAATTGCTGATTATTTGAGCCGGTTTCTATCAAGAGAAGCTCCAATAGGAATACTATATGAGCTTCCTGATGCAGGAATTTTCATGGTAAGAATTGAAGAAGCACCAAATTGGTATGATAAAATGTTGTTCTTTCTGATTGATGGTTTGATCCCTAAAATATTATCTAGGGATCAGAGAAAGAAACTTGTTTTATAGAGCAAGCCTTTCCTAGTTATTGCTAGTGTTTTGTATAGAAGAGGAATTGATCAGCAGGTAACTAGAAGATGTGTCCAAGATCATGAGCAGAAAGCTGTCTTAGCTGAAGCCCATGGAGGACCAACGGAATGACACTTTTTTGGAGACATTACAAAAGTAAGAAGATTTTGCAAGCTGGTTTATGGTGGCCTACCGTTTTAAAATATGCTCATAATTGGGCCAAAGCATGTTTGCCCTGTCAAAGAGATGACAAACCACTAGACAGTGATAGGATGCCCCATCAACCAATTTTGCTCTTGGGACCTTTTCAGAAATGGGGAGTGGACTTTATTGGATGCATCAAACCTCCAGCAAAGTTTTCAGGTGATCAATATATTTTGGGTGCCATTGTCTATTGTATGAAATGGGTTGAAGCTGTAGCACTCAAAACATGCAAGGCAAGGACTACGGCACATTTCCTTTATCATAATATTGTCACCAATTTGGTGTTCCTATTAAAATAGTGCAATTTAGAGGAACCCATTTCCTGAACAAAACAATCAGGAAGATGACTATAGCCTATTACCCACAAGCCAATGGGTAGGCTGAGAGCTCTAACAAACTGATGAAAAAGGTCTACAGAAGAACAGTGGTGGCTGATCACCCTGAGGATTGGGATCAACACTTGGATTCAGTACTGTGGGCACTTAGAACAACACACAAGGTTGCAATTGGGTTAACACCTTTCAGGTTGGTATATGGCTATGAAGCAGTAATACCTATGGAATTTTTGGCACAGGTAGCCTAAGAGTGGCAATAGATAATAGACTATCCCCAGAAGAATCCATCAATGCAAGATCAGAACAACTTTTGCAATTGTATGAGGATAGGCTAACAAGTTCACATAATACTGCTGTTATTATTCAAAAAAGGAGGGCAGCATGGATTAATAGAAACATCAAGTTCAAATTGTTCAAAAAAGGTGATTTGGCGTTAATGTTTAACACAAAGTTGTGGAAAATGCCAGGAAAGTTTAAGCTCAGATATGATGGTCCCTTCAAGGTCCTTGAAGTTTTTGATCAAGGTGCCTTCAAATCAGTTGATGTTCATGGGAATGCATTTGACAAACCAGTCAATAGTTTCAGGCTCAAACCCTATATTGGACTTGACCCCACTCAAGTAAAGATAAACACAATCTCTCTGCAACTCCGCAAAGACCTCAATCAAGATGATATATATGTTTCAGCTATTCACATTGACAAATTTATATCCATCAGACTCCACCGACACTAGCTTGACATAGACATATGAAACATGTTTCATCTACACAAACGTTCATGTATGCTCTAATCTCTACCAGTCCAATCCACTAAGTGCTGCAGGTATGCCAAACTTAAAGTGCCCACAATGGTGAGCGTGGGCCCACAACGACCATCCAACAACCATCCAACAAAGCTAACGCCTTCGACTCCAACTCCATGATGGGAACAATGCAAATGACTGAGCGCTTCGAGTACACTCTGACTTCGACCATAGTGTCCGACTCCGACGCCAATCCGACAAGCGCATACGAATGGGTGAATGTCTCCGACACCGATTTGCTGCCTGACACATGCGACATTACTCATCCCATCCGACCCCAATCCGCCGACTCACACCCAACTACGACATTCGCTTTCACTCTGCTTCATGCAAAAGCAAACAATACGCTTTCGATCTGACTACCATTTTGACATCCAACAAAGCTCTAACTTACAGAAGGGTCTCTGACAATGCCCCGACCTTACTCCAACAACAAGGGAGTCTGTCTCACATGGGCTCCATCCTCCGTACTGACAAGATAGCCAGTGGACATACTCGATATGACTCCGGCCCTTATCGACAAGCCTTTTCACTCACATGAGGCTCACACCTCCAAAGTAGCTGTTCTCCTCGATAAATTCCATCATAAAAAATACATCCTGCAGTGCTAAATGAAAACTAATAAGTAGTCCCTCACACATGCTAAAAACCACTGCTAGTTTGTTGCATGCGCCACTGACGAACTGTCCAATGCAACACAAGATTGATAGAAGCTTTTCCCATGAGCCTCCTCTACATATGGCTCCCAAACATGGCCATCGCCTTGCATTTCCTAGCACATCTGAAGAGCCAGAGCCCAGAGCCAGAGCCCAACCTCCAACTCTTGAGCACAGCAGTGCTCTTTGATGCATCAAACTTCTGATACCATTCTCTAGGCGCTTGCTTAAGACCATAGAGACTCTTCTTCAGCTTGCAAACTAAATGCTCTTTGCCCTTTTCTTCAAAGCCTTCTAGCTGCACCATGTAAATTTCCTCATGCAAATCCCCATGCAAGAAAGCTGTCTTGACATCTATCTGCATAAGCTCCATATCCTCTGATGCCACTAGTCCAAGCATGCATCTAAGTGTGGTCATCTTCACAACCGGAGATAATATCTCATCAAAGTCCACACCCTTCTCTTGCTTGAACCCTTTAGCGACCAAATGGGCCTTGTACCTAGGCACATCATCACCTGTGACCTTCAATTTGTAGTTCCATTTACATGGCAATGCTTTCTTTCCATGTGGCAAAGAAACCAAGTCCCAAGTCTTATTCTTCATAAGTGAACTCATCTCTCATTGCATAGCATACTCCCACTTGCATTGATCCTCGTGCATCATAGCCTCTTTGTAGCAAGAAGGCTCCACGCAATCAGTAAGCATCACATAGTCTACCCCTGGAACAAACTTATTAGGTGGTCTAGACACTCTAGAAGATCTTCTCAAGGCTGTCCCATCTGCATATCAGCCACATTTGGCTCATCATTTCCACCAATAGATGATCCATCATCTACCCTTGATTGTATACCTATGGGAGTACTTGGTGGTACCATTTCTTGCACATTTGGTGCATGGATAGCTTGCTGTCTATCAACATATGCAGGTGGATTCACATCCTGGAAAGTGATTCTCCTCATTTCCACATCCCTCATGGGTGCCTTATGCATCTTCTTCTCATTGAAGACCACATCATGGCTGCGTATGATCTTCTTTGCTTCCGGATCCCAGAGATGATAGCCCATCTCTCCACTTTCACCATAACCCAGAAAGATGCATTTCCTAGACTTAGGATCTAGCTTCTTTCAAAGCTCTTTTGGCACATGTGCATATGGCTCACACCCAAATATATGCAACTGAGAGTAAGAGGGCTTCTTGCCACTCCATGCCTCTTCAGGAACACCACCATCCAAACTCTTACTAGGTGATCTATTGATCACATGCACTGTAGTCTTCATTGCCTCAACCCAAAAACCACCAGAAAGACTTGCATTAGAAAGCATGCATTGCAACCTTTCTTGAATGGTACGGTTCATCTTTTCTGCAACTCGATTTTGCTCTGGAGTATGAGGGGATGTGAACTCCCTCTTAATCCCACGTGTATCATAGAAATGCTAAAAGTCATGAGAGAGATACTCTCCACCATTGTTAGTACGTAGGCATTTAAGCGTTCTACCAGACTGATTCTCAACCAAGGCTAGCCATTTCTGAAATACCCGGAACACATCACTCTTCCGAGCTATAGCATAAGCCCACACTTTCCTAGTTGCATCATCAATGAATGTCACATAGTATTCAGCCCCGCCTAATGACCATGTAGACATGGGACCACATACGTCTAAATGCACCAAATCAAGCTTTTCAACCTCTTTCTTTCCCCTTCTTTTATGGGCTGATTTAGTCTGCTTCCCATAGAGACAATGCTCGCAAAATTCATAATCAGAGAAACTCAAATGCGGTACATAACCCAAACGGCATAAGAGTTTCATTCCATTCTGGTTCATGTGCCCCAACCTGCAATGCCACAAAGAAGTGCTTGGCTGCTCGGTTATTGCAACAACATGATCAAATACCCCTAATACATGTAAGCGATACAAAGTCCCACACTTGGCACCCTTGGCCAAAAGCATGGATCCCTTCTGAATTTTCCAACTCTGAAAGCCAAAAGTGGTGTGAAAACCAGCATCATCTAGCTGACCCACTGAAATAAGACTCTTAGTCAGCTTAGGCACATGTCTCACATGTTTCAAAACAAATGTAGACCCATTTGGCAAAGAAAACTTTATGTCACCTACTCCCACTATGTCACATGCATAGTCATTTCCAAGATGCACACAACCTGTCTTTCCATTGTCATAGGTGGACAACCATTCCCTAAGGGGAGTAACATGGAATGAAGCACCAGAATCCAAAATCCAATCCTGGGAATATGCATCATCTAAAGTGGTAAGCAACTTTGTAGATAAACTAGACATGAAGAGGATGTCATTGTCACTATCATGTGTGACTGCATTGATCTCCTCGATCTTCACTTTTAAGCAATCCTTTTTCATATGGCCCTTCTTGCCACAGTGGTAACACTCAATGTTCCGTGCCCTAGATTTGCTACGAGACTTCCCTCTTTCTTGGGACTTCCCCCTGAATTGTGATCTACCCCTTTGCACATTTAAGACTGCATCCTGCTTGTTGCCGTCCATAGACTTCCGTCTAATCTCCTCGGCCAACAAGCTACCCACAATATCATCAGATTTCAGTACTCCACTAGGTGCAGAGTTACTGACAGCTGTACGGAAGGTATCCCATGAGGATGGCAATGAACATAAGAGAAATATTGCCTTAGTCTCCGCATCAAAATTCATCTTTTGAGCCTGAAGTTGGCTGAAAATAATATTGACTTCATTCAAGTGAGAAGCAATGGAGACCCCTTCCTTCACCTGCAGCTCAAACAACCTCTTCATGAGGTAAACTTTGTTAGAGGCAGTTTCCTTTTCATAAGTAGCACACAGTTTCTTCCACAAATCTTCCGTAGTCTGCTCATTTACTACTATGAAATAAACTGACTCTGCAAGATGAAGTCTAATAGTAGATTTTGCTAATGCATTCAACTCATTCCAATCATCCTCAGACATATTTGCAGGCTTAGCTTCAATCCCTGCCAAGGGTTTAATCTGCTTCTTTTGAATAAGCACATCCCTTATTTGTTCTTACCACAAAGAAAAGTTTGTCCCATCAAACTTTTTAATGCTAAAAAACTCCTTTTTAGACATGGAAGAGGATGCCATGATGCAAATAAAGCAAAATCCCAAATGCTAGTGCCTGCAAGAGAGAATGACACCAAATACCAGGTGCACCCAAATGTGTATGCCACAATAGAGTGAAATATCACCAAAACTCAAAGCTCAAAGCATCAAAAGATGCATCTAACTCATGTGCATATACTATGCATCCATATGAGCAAATCTGGCCCAAAAGAAAATACTAACTGCAATGGCAATCCAAAATGCCAATAAGTGCCAAATGACTTAAGCATAAATACCGTCCACTGGCATATGCATCAATAATATCTCATCCAAGAGAGCATAGCACTATCAGTGCATCACCTGCAATGTGTCAAAGCTGTCCCTCAACATAAAATAGCATCCATGTGCAAAGCGTCCATAAAAATAGCATCCCACAAGGCAATTTAGGCCTATCAGCGCATCCAATAAGGACCGCAATGCATCCAAATGGCCTATAAATCATCCACTGCGACCCAATGCATACCACAAATGAGTGCACACTACTCAAATTGCAACCAGAGTGATCTGCATAAGGCATGCTCAAGAAATCATAGTCCCACAGTAATGACCACTACTGAAAATAGAACCTGAGATGCCTCAAAACATGGGCACCATTGCATAATCGGACTCGGCAAGACAATCTACAAATATCTCTCTTCTGCCAGAACTCCAAAATCCCAACCGATGAGTGAGAAATGGGAGTTAACACTTATCCACTGCCATGTGGCATAAATCTAAGGTTTCAAAACCTTAGAATGAAAAATGCATAATAGAGAGACAAAATTGAATACACAGAGATCTATAACTCTGAAAATCCTCCACCAAATTGCACAAGAACTAATAGGTAGGGGTCTTTGGGTGTCCGAAACGCAATGGGACAGACGGTTTTGGAAACCGTGGTCTCAATCACTGGGTCCAACACACAGACTGAAACACGTTTTTGGAAACAGAGCTGTTTGTAAACTCCACCGGAGTGCAAATGATGAGTAACATAGAAGTTTTAGGATCTCCTGAGTCCACTGGAATTGACAGATCTGCAAATGGTTGCTCTAAACTTGAGTTCCAACACCCGGGCAAAAAACGCAGAAACTGACACAGTGAGCCAGAAATCCAATGAAATGATCCCAGATTCAAGAATGAAGGTGTTTCCAAGCTCCTGAAGTGAAGTGGACACCAAAAGCAAGCAATAGTTGCCTCTACAAGTCAATACGGAGTCTCTGTCATCGAACAGAATAGGGAAAAGCTCAAAAAACAACTTTTTCTTTGAAAACACTTAACAAGCTCTCAAAACCACTTCGCAAAACCAAAGTGACTTTTCCAAAGGTTTCTCCAAGGTCTCTACACACTCGGATGCAAGTAAAGTCACCCACAAAGCTTCCCACAGAGCTTCTCCTTCCTTCCACAGAGTTGCTGAGCTTCAAGCATTCATGCATGCTCAGCTAGATTACCCGGGCTCTGATACCAGTTGAGAGTGCTCTCAATGGAAGTAAGAACGGAAGAAGGAGAGAGAGAGAGAGAGAGACAGAGAGCCACACAAGTTTTGGTGGGTGTAGAACCACCCTAATCTTCTTTTTCATTCATTTATATATGTGTTTGAGTATTGTACATAACCGGGGTAAAGGCACAGTGACCTTTAACCCCCACACCATCATCTACCCTTGATTGTATACCTGTGGGAGTACTTGGTGGTACCATTTCTTGCACATTTGGTGCATGGAAAGCTTGCTGTCTATCAACATATGTAGGTGGATTCACATCTTGGAAAGTGATTCTCCTCATTTCCACATCCCTCATGGGTGCCTTATGCATCTTCTTCTATTGAAGAATACATTATGGCTGCGTATGATCTTCTTTGCTTCTGGATCCCAGAGATGATAGCCCATCTCTCCACTTTCACCATAACCCAGAAAGATGCATTTCCTAGACTTAGGATCTAGCTTCTTTCGAAGCTCTTTCGGCACATGTGCATATGCCTCACACCCAAATATACGCAAATGAGAGTAAGAGGCCTTCTTGCCACTCCATGCCTCTTCAGGAATACTGCCATCCAAACTCTTACTAGGTGATCTATTGATCCCATGCACTGCAGTCGTCATTGCCTCAGCCCAAAAACCACCAGAAAGACTTGCATTGGAAAGTATGCATTGCAACCTTTCTTGAATGATATGATTCATCTTTTCTGCAACTAGATTTTGCTCAGGAGTACGAGGGGATGTGAGCTCCCTCTTAATCCCACGTGTATCACAGAAATGCTAAAAGCATGAGAGAGATACCTTCCACCATTGTCAGTTCGTAGGCATTTAAGCATTCTACCTGATTGATTCTCAACCAAGGCCAGCCATTTCTGAAATACCTAGAACACATCACTCTTCCGAGCTATAGCATAAGTCCACACTTTCCTAGTTGCATCATCAATGAACGTCACATAGTATTTAGCCTCGCCTAATGACCGTGTAGGCATGGGACCACATATGTCTGAATGCACCAAATCAAGCTTTTCAACCTCTTTCTTTTCCCTTCTTTTATGGGCTGATTTAGTCTGCTTCACATAGAGATAGTGCTCACAAAATTCAAAATAAGAGAAACTGAAATGCGGTACATAACCCAAATGGCATAAGAGTTTCATTCCATTCTGGCTCATGTGCCCCAACTTGCAATACCATAAAGAAGTGCTTGGCTGGTTGGTTATTCCAACAACATGATCAAATACCCCTGATACATGTAAGGGATACAAAGTCCCACACTTGGCACCCCTGGCCAAAAGCATAGAGCCCTTTTGAATTTTCCAATTCTAAAAGCCAAAAGTGGTGTGAAAACCAGCATCATCTAGCTGACCCACTGAAATAAGACTCTTGGTCAACTTAGGTACATGTCTCACCTGTTTCAAAATAAATGCACACCCATTTGCAAAAGAAAACTTTATGTCACCTACTCCCACTATGTCACATGCATAGTCATTTCCAAGATGCACACAACCTGTCTTTCCAGTGTCATAAGTGGAGAACCATTCCCTATGGGGAGTAACATGGAATGAAGCACTAGAATCCAAAATCCAATTCTGGGAATATGCATCATCTGAAGTGGTAAGCAACTCTCTAGATAAACTAAACATGAAGAGAACGTCATTGTTACTATCATGTGTGATTGCATTGATCTCCTCGATCTTCACTTTTCCTTTGTCCTCCCTTGGACTCTCTTCGTTCTGATTTGCACCCTAATTTGCATTCTTTTTCTTATCCTTTTGTTCTCTTTTCAGCTTGTAGCAATCCTTTTTCATATGGCCCTTCTTGCCACAGTGGTAACACTCAATGTTCCGTGCCCTGGATTTGCTACGAGACTTCCCTCTTTCTTGGGACGTCCCCCTGAACTGTGATCTGCCCCTTTGCACATTTAAGGCTACATCTTGCTTGTTGCCGTCCATAGACTTCCGTCTAATCTTCTCCGCCAAAAAGCTACCCACAACATCATCAAATTTCAGTACTCCACTAGGTGCAGAGTTACTGACAGCTGTACGGAAGGTATCCCATGAGGATGGCAATGAACATAAGAGAAATATTGCCTTAGTCTCCGCATCAAAATTCATCTTCTGAGCCTGAAGCTGGATGAAAATAATATTGACTTCATTCAAGTGAGAAGCAATGGAGACCCCTTCCTTCATCTGCAGCTCAAACAACCTCTTCATGAAGTAAACTTTATTAGAGGCAGTTTCCTTTTCATAAGTGGCACACAGTTTCTTCCACAAATCTTCCGTAGTCTGCTCATTTACTACTATGAAATAAACTGACTTTGCAAGATGGAGTCTAATAGTAGATTTTGCTAATGCGTCCAACTCATTCCAATCATCCTCAGACATATTTGCAGGCTTAGCTTCAATCCCTGCCAAGGGTTTAATCTGCTTCTTTTGAATAAGCACATTCCTTATCTGTTCTTTCCACAAAGAAAAGTTTGTCCCATCAAACTTTTTAATGTTGAAAAACTCCTTTTTAGACATGGAAGAGGATGCCATAATGCAAATAAAGCTAAATCCCAAATGCTTGTGCCTACAAGAGAGATTCACACCAAATACCAGGTGCACCCAAATGTGTATTCCACAATAGAGTGAAATATCACCAAAACTCATGTCTCAAAGCATCTGACTCATGTGCATATACTATGCATCCATATGAGCAAATCTGGCCCAAAAGAAAATGCCAACTGCAATGGCAATCCAAAATGCCAATAAGTGCCAAATGACTCAAGCATAAACACCGTCCACTGGCATATGCATTAATAATATCTCATCCAAGAGAGAATAGCACTATCAGTGCATCACCTGCAATGTGTCAAAGCTGTCCCTTAACATAAAATAGCATCCATGTGCAAAGCGTCCATAAAAATAGCATCCCACAAGGCAATTTGGGCCTATCAGCGCATCCAATAAGGACCGCAATGCATCCAAATGGCCTATAAATCATCCACTGCAACCCAATGCACACCAGAAATGAGGCACACTGCTCAAACTGCAACCAGAGTGATCTGCATAAGGTATGCGCAAGAAATCATAGTCCCATGGTAATGACCACTACTAAAAATAGAACCTGAGATGCCTCAAAACATGGGCGCCATTGCATAATTGGACTCAGCAAGAAAATCTGCAAATATCTCTCTTCTGTCAGAACTCCAAAATCCCAACCGATGAGTGAGAAATGTGAATCAACACTTATCCATTGCCATGTGGCATAAATCTAAGGTTTCAAAACCTTAGAATGAAAAATGCATAACAGAGAGACGAAATCGAATACATAGAGATCTATAACTCTGAAAATCCTCCACCGAATCACGTAAGAATTGACAGGTAGGGGTTTTTGGGCATCCGGAACGCAATGGGACAGACGGTTTTGGAAGCCGTGGTCTCAATCACTGGGTCCAACACACGGATTGACAAACGTTTTTGGAAAGAGAGTTGTTTGTAAACTCCATCGGAGTACAAATGATGAGCAACATAGAAGTTTTAGGACCTCTTAAGTCCACCAGAACTTATAGATCTGCAAATGGTTGCTCTAAACTTGAGTTGCAACACCCGGGCAGAAAAACGCAGAAACTGACACAGTGAGTCAAAAATCCAATGAAATGATCCCAGATTCAAGAATGAAGGTGTTTCCAAGCTCCTAAAGTGAAGTGGATACCAAAAGCAAGCAATAGTTGCCTCTATAAGTCAATACGGAGTCTCTGTCATCGAACGGAATAGGGAAAAGCTCAAAAAACGTCTTTTTCTTTGAAAATACTTAACAGGCTCTCAAAACCACTTCGCAAAACCAAAGTGACTTTTCCAAAGGTTCCTCCAAGGTCTCTACACACTCGGATGCAAGTAAAGTCACCCACAAAGCTTCCCGCAGAGCTTCTCCTTCCTCCCACAGAGCTGCTGAGCTTCAAGCATTCACACACGCTCAGCTAGCTCAGCCGGGCTCTGATACCAATTGAGAGTGCTCTCAACGGAAGCAAGAACAGAAGAGGGAGAGAGAGAGACAGAGAGCCACACAAGTTTTGGTGGGTGCAGAACCACCCTAATCTTCTTTTTCATTCATTTATATATGTGTTTGAGTATTGTACATAACCAGGGTAAAGGCACAGTGACTTTTAACCCCCACACATACTGCTGATATTATTCAAAAAAGGAGGGCAGCATGGATTAATAGAAACATCAAGTTCAAATTGTTCAAAAAATGTGATTTGGTGTTAATGTTTAACACAAAGTTGGGGAAAATGCCAGGAAAGTTCAATCTCAGATATGATGGTCCCTTCAAGGTGCTTGAAGTTTTTGATCAAGGTACCTTCAAATCAGCTGACGTTCATGGGAATGCATATGACAAACCAGTCAATAGTTTCAGGCTCAAACCCTATATTGGACCTGACTGCACTCAAGCAAAGATAAACACAATCTCTCTGCAACTCTACAAAGACCTCAATCAAGATGATAAATATGTTTCAACGACTATTCACATTAACGAATTTATATCCATCAGACTCCAACTGTAGTCCAACACTAGTCTGACATAGACATATGAAACATGTTGTTTCATCTACACAAACATTCAGGTATGCTCTAATGCCTACCAGCCCAATCCACTAAAAGTTGCAGGTACGCCAAACTTAAACGAAGCACCCACAGTGGTGAGCCTGGGCCCAACGACCATCTGACAACCGTCAAACAAAGCCAGATTTGACTCTGACTCTAATCCGATGGATACAACACAAACAACTGAGCACTCCAAGTACACTCTGACTTCAACCACAGTGTCCGATTTCGACGCCAATCCGACAAGCGCCTAGGAATGGGTGAATGTCTCCGTCGACCCCAATCCACCCAACACATGCGTTATTACTCATCCCATCCGACCCCACTCCGACTCACATCCAACTACGACATCCGCTTTCGCTCTGCTTCATGCAAAAGTGAAGAATACGACTTCAATCCGACTACCATTTCACCATCCAACACAGCTCCAACAACAAGGGAATTTGTCTCACACGTGCTCCATCCTCCGTACCGATAGGACAGCCACTGGATGTACTCAGTATGAATCCGACCCTTATCGCCAAGCCTTTTCACTCACATGAGGCTCACACCTCCACAATAGCCGTTCTGCTCGACCTCTCGCCGACAAACTCCATCATCAAAAATACATCTCGCAGTGCTAAATGAAAGCTGATAAGTAGTTCCTCACACATGCCAAAAATCACTGCCAGTTTGTTGCATGTGCCACTGACAACACCACAAGATCAACAGAAGCTTTTCCCACGAGCCTTCTCTACATATGGCACCCAAACGTGGCCATCGCCTCACATTTCCTAGCACATCCGAAGAGAGCCCAACCTCCAACTCTTGAGCACAGTAGCGCAGCCATGGCTCCTAAGCAATCTCTCAACCCTACTTGAAAAAGCCCACGGCAAATCTCGACTACGGAGATTATCGACATACCCGATTTGGAGGAGATGGAATCAAATGACGAACCGCCACTTCCACCACAGAAAAAGTAGATGCTCACAGTAGGCTTCGCACATTTCAAGCTTTCAATCATAAATGAGGAGATTGTCTATAAAAAGGATGTCGACTCTGACATGCAAAAGGAGTTCGGCCCGCCAGAGACACAAAAGAACTACTTTTTCATCAATAACGTACAAGATTTGAGGAGACGATAGCAATTTGTGTGGTATCTTGAACGGATGTAGCTACTCATCAAGACTAATAGTATGACCAGAGACTCCTATGCTACCCACAATGCCATTGAGAAGGGAACCAAGATTTCATGGGCTCATCTGCTACACTCTTAACTAATGAGCAAAATTGCTAGAAAAGACTTGTTGAGTGCCTCCAATGCTCATTCAAAGATAGGGCCATTCATTGTAGCATTATTCAAATTTGCTAGCCATATGGATGCAAAGGGCTTGGAGGGACTTGTAGGCATCCCCACAACAGAAGCTAAAGAGTCTAATTAGAGAAGGAGTACAGGCATTGAGTCAGAACATGCACTCAGAGTTTTACAAGACTATGTTGATGAACAGAGGAAAATTCAATTGCAGCTAAAGTAACAAGTACAAGAATTAACAGAGGGCAAGAAGGCTGGACATGAATACATGCTGAAGCAGGCCAACATGTAGAAAAAGCTACATGCCACACAGTTAGAACTAGAAGAAGTCAAGAGGGAACATGCACAGTAGAGAACTGTGCAAGAGAAACAAGTCTCCAAATTCACTGCCCAGGTGAGAGTCCAAAAACAATGCCTACCTACTGTCACGACTTGGTTGGAAGAAATGAAGGCAGAGTTTTTTCTACAATTGGATCGAATGGGTGCAGCCCATTGCGACTTGAACATTGAGAATCTGTTACTCAAGGAAGAGATAAATGCCGTTGAAGGGGTTGATCAGAAACTCAGGGAAATGGCAGAGGAGCATGTGCAAATGGAGTGAAAATATAATTCATTCATGGTCCTATGCTTTTATTTTGTACAATTTTCATTGGATGATATTATATTTTATGGCTTCACAGCGTTGGCATTTTTTTTATAAAATGGCGGCACCATATTTTGTATGTGCTCTTGCATTGTACTTGAGTATATGCTCAAGTACAATGGTGACACCATATTTTTGCACGTGCTCTTGCATTGTACTTGACGACATGATGATGATATGCATGTAGGTTAGTTTTTCTTTATTGCGAACTAAGTCCTTCCTTTGGGGTATGGTAGATAGCCATGTTTGGAGGTAGGTTGAACATTGGTTTTGCACCAAGTTCTTCTCTTTATCAAGTGAAAGGTCTATTATATTCCATTATAATGGTCCTACAAATGATTCATTGGGTTCAGATAGATAGAATTTTAACAAAAGCTAACCACTCCAAGTGTGCTAGTGTTAGCAGTGGAAATATTCACTAACTCTAATGTTAGGGAGCACTCACCAATAAAGTGTATTTACATTATGGGATGTAGGTAGTAGATTTACTTGATGCTTGGACACTCTATGGTGGCTTGTGGTTTTGGAAGGGGAGAATTAGCCTCTGTGGTGATGCTAGCCTCCTTGAGGATTTATGGTGGAGTAGGACATTTCTTACAGTGGGGACCCAACTGCATTAATGGATCTTCCCCGAGCAAGGACAAAGGGTTGTGCTCTTGGCTTCAACTTTGGGAAAAAAATAGGGTTGATTAGAGATCAATAATGTGGTTGGCTAAGCAATACCATTTGAGTAACAGAGAAAAAGCCCTCATCTTGTAGGTGTTAAATAGCATTCCTAAAAGCTGGACAACAAATGGCGTTCCTTCTTTGATGTGGAGGCTACCAAAAATCTTAGCAAAGGTAGTGTATAGGAAATTGATGGAGAGTAGGACCATGTTTGGACACCTAAATGCTAAAATAAAAATGAGGAGGTTGCCGAAACGGTGGTCACATATGTTGAAAGATAGGTTGAAAGATATATGGAAAGGTTGCAGGATGAGAAAGGCCTTTTTTATGTTTTGTAAGGTCTTAAAAATGTGGCTTCCTCTCAAATGTAGAGTTTCCGGGCGGAAGAATATAAATCTATGTTGCCCTCTGTGTGGCCTAGCTTTTTAGGGTTTATCCCATCTCTTCTGTTCTTGTGTGATTGCCCAGAGGGTTTGGTATAGAGTTTGTGGCTCTATCATAGGTGGGATTAAGCTCTATCATAGTTGTGGGATTGATGGGCAGATCAATATCTGTCAAAAGCGGAGGCTAAGCGGAGGCTTGGGGATACAAGAAACCTTACGTAAACTTTATCTCCGTGCTGGCCATATGTACGTCTAGTGGTATTAGGTGGTATCTAGTCGGTTCAAAATAAAGTGGTATTTGATTTCACTTTAGGTCATGGGTTTAGAGGAAATGCAGTTCTAGGGGGGGGTTAAGACGATGCTATCATATTTTGGTAATAATGTTGGTGTATATGCTAAATTGGTTTGGGGATGGTTCATGGAACTTGGTCGAGTAGTAGTGTAGCTTGCTCCTATGCAACGTAGGTTGTGGAAAGTCTACCCTAAACTCCAAGCAAGGCTGTAATGTTTTTGATGTTTTAGTAATAAAGGATGGCATTTTTGCCCCAAAATAAA
This sequence comes from Dipteris shenzhenensis, assembly GCF_047967505.1. Lineage (NCBI taxonomy): Eukaryota > Viridiplantae > Streptophyta > Polypodiopsida > Gleicheniales > Dipteridaceae > Dipteris > Dipteris shenzhenensis. The sequence goes on along the minus strand of NC_141600.1, from coordinate 31,671,812 downwards.
AACCCCACACCTAGTTTTATCATGGAGATATCTTTCGGGATTATCATGGAATAAAGTATTGCATTATAATTCAGCTTGTGTATCTCTGGATGAATCTCTTTCTCTCTTCATCTTAGGGGGCTTTCTCAACCCAAACAAGAGGCAAATGCAATTGTTATGCCATTCTTTTAATTTTGTTGCCTTGGAAAATCTTCATGTAAAGCAAGGCTCACCATCATGCTCCTTTCTTTTAATTTTGTTTCCTCCTAAAGTCTTCAGACGAAGCAAGCCTCACCATCATCATTAGTTCTTTAAAAATTTTTGCCTTGCTAAAATCTTCCCATGAAGGAGACTCACATTCTCATTGCATCTCTTTTCTCCCTATCTCGATCCCACTCACAATCCTATTGGCTCACTTTTCTTGCATATCGATTCCCACCCCCCTCACATAATTTGATCCCTATTGCCAACTTGTTGCACTTGGCATCCCTTCACACCCCACTCAGACAATCCTATTGCCCCACTTTTCCCCTTCAAGAACTACAAATCATGTGCTTTAAGAAAAGTCAATCTTCATCCTTAGTTTAAATTAAATGCATGATCCTTGAATATCCTTTCTTCCAAGTGCATAGATTATAAGAATGGGTTTACTGCAGAGTTTTATTGGGTTTTTTGGGATCTTATTAAGTTAGATTATGTTGCAATGGTAAATGACTCCGGGTTGAAGGTGACTTTGTCCCAGGATGTTAATGTCAAGCTGGCAAACTTGTTCCCAAAGAAATGAAGTAGGATGAGGCCATCACTACCCATTGGCCCCAACCCTATTTGCCATCTGTAATGTTCCATTGAATGTGGCCATTTAAAAGGCTATGAAGGATGGAGTAGTTAGATGCTTGAGGTTGCCTTCTAGGACTCTTTAGTGGCCAATTTTTTGCTGATGGCATGATCTCTGTTTCAATGGAGGACCACAAGAGTCTAGCAAACATGTCTTTAGTGAGATGATGAACAGATTTTGTGAGGTAAACGGGTCAATCTGTAACTAGCCCAAGTCGTTTATCTTGACAATGAACATAGTTCCTAAGCTTGAATGGCTAAATGGTTTCCTAGGACCATGGGTTAACCGGGGAGTTATTATTAGGTATCTTGGAGCTCCATTGGAGGTGGGGGTTATCATCAGGTAGATATTCGAGTGGTTAAGGGATAAGATTACATTGAAATTAAGGCAATGGTGTGGGGTTACCATGGGGTGGAGTGCTAGGATTCTTGTGTTGAAGCATGTTCTCTCTTTGCCCACTACTTACTTGGCATCCATCTAGAGGTTTAGAAAGTCACATTGGTTGGAAATAGAGAAGACTTTGAGGGCATTTGTTTGGTTGGAGGATGCTTGCAACATGAAATGGCACTATGTGCCTTGGGAAGCATTAAAATCTCCCAAGGCAGGGGGTGCTGGGAGTCCATAAAGCTGATAAGAAGAATGTTGCATTGCTATCTAAATGATTGCCAACAATATTGGAATGTGAGGCTCCTTGGATTAAATGTATTAAAGTGGTTTGTGGAGAAAAGAGTGGGCAGGAAGGTTGGTATGTGGGAAAACCTCACTCGGTATGAGAAGATATGTTCAAGGTTTCCTCTTAAGATTTGGGGGTCGAATTTGGTAGCAGTTTTACTTGATGCTTGGAAATTCTATGGTGGCTTATGGTTTTGGAAGGGGAGAACTAGCCTGTGTGGTGATGCTAGCCTCCATGAGGATTTATGGTGGAGTAGGAGAGTTTCTTACAATGGAGACCCAATTGCAGAATGGCTCTTCCCCGAGCAAGGACAAAGGGTGGTGCTCTTGGCTTCAACTTTGGGACGAACATACAGCTGATTAGAGATTAATAATATGGTTGGCTGAGCAATACAATCTAATAATAGAAAAGAAGCCCGCATCTTATAGGTAGTAAATAGCATTCCTGAAAGCTGGACAACAAACGGTGTTCCTTCTTTGATGTGGAGAATCAACCAATGGAATGTAGAGGGTCGCGCTACAGAAAATCTCAGCAAAAGTAGCGTATAGGAAAGTGATGGAGAGTAGGACCATGTTTGGAAATCTCAATGCTAAATTAAAAAAGAGAAGGTTGCTGAAATGGTGTTCAGATAGGCTGAAAGAAATTTGAAAAGGTTGCAGGGTGAGAAAGGCCATTTTTATGTTGTGCAAGGTAGTACACATGTGGCTTCCTCTTAAGTGTAGAGTTGTCGGGTGAAAGAATATAAATCTATGCTGCTCTATGTGTGGCTTGGCTTTTTACGATTTATCCCATCTCTTCAGGTCTTGTGTGATTGCCCAGAGGGTTTGGTATAGAGTTTTTGGCTCTATCAGAGGTGGGATTAAGCTCTATCACAATTGTGGGATCAATGGGCGGATTCAACATGTGTTCAAAGCGGATGCTGGTTCTCATTGGGGATCTTACGTGGACTTTATCTGCATGCTGGCCATATGTACAGCTAGCAATATTACTTGGCATATGGTCGGTTCAAATAAAGTGGTATTTGGTTTCGGTTTAGGTCTTAGGTTCATAGAAAATGCAATTCTAGGGGGGGTTAAGATGATGCTATCATATTTTGGTAATAATGTTCGTGTATATGCTGAATTGGTTTGGAGGTGGTTCATGGAGTTGGGTGGAGTAGTAGTGTAGCTTGCTCCTATGCAACGTAGGTTGTGGGCAGTCTACCCATAACTTCAGCCAAGGCTGTAATGTTTTTGATGTTATAATAACAAAGGCCGGCATTTTTGCCACCAAAATAAAAAACCCACACCTACTTTTATCATGGACATTACTTTTGGGATTATCATGGGATAAAGTATTGCATTATAATTCAGCTTGTGTATCTCTATATGAATGTCTCTTTCTCTCTTAGACTTTAGGGGGCTTTCTTCCAAGTGCACAGATTATAAGAATGCTTCCATCTCTAATTGAAAACCGATACAATCTCACCTCGAGGTACACTCAGGAGTTGGATTGCAAAGAAAATAAGGACCATCGACCCAACCAATACTTTTTTCATAGAACAAGAAGTTCCCTCCTTTCCACCGACGACTTTCTTACCAGAGAGTCGATTTGCTCATGGGTGTCTTCCTATCACTATTGGTGAGAATGAATTCCCTCTTGATTTCAAGCCACGCTTATATTTGCACCAGGAGGCTTGTCTTGAACAATTTGCTAGCCTTGTTAACATCAGTGTCAACTAATGTTGCACCCCTAAAAAATGCCAAAATATTGATAAAGGATCCGTTTGTTCGAAATCCAATTTGTGCTTTTATGGCCTCAAAGGCACGGCAAAGTGATCTCCAAAGGTCACTTCATTTGGCATGGCAAGGCTCAAGGTTATAGATTGTGGCCATAGAGAATAATTATGCGAGCTAGGAGCCATACCTAGTTTAATTGGGGAGGTGTTTTTGAGCAGGAGAAGTTGTGCCTACGAGGTGCCTGAGCTTATAACTACTCTGCTAACCTACAAGGTTGCTAGCTTGTAAGCTACTTATCAAGAATATCGACAACCCTCATTCTTACCTCCTTATTTCCGTTATTGCAAAAAGTCCTTATCAAGAATATCAACAACCCTCATTCTTACCTCCTTATTTCCGTTATTGCAAAAAGTCCACTTTACTTGTTGGGAGATAAGGTAACGAGTTGTTGGTGAGCACCTCCCGGAGAAGATCTAGACAAGTACAAGGTGCCTATAGGATAGGTTTCACCCTTGCCAAATTCGATTGGTAGCCTCTCCACGTCGGGAATTTGTCCTTGAACCTTTCTAAAAGCCACGCCCATTAACACGTCAAATAATGTAGGGACACCTAGTAATTTCAAGACTTTGCACTTTGGTAGTTTTAACCATCCCTTAGTTGCCTGAAGAGAAGAGGTTGTGATCATCTGCCAGTAGTGTGCAATGATTCTATTTTTGAGTGATTAGGCTAAGTTCCATGCTTCCAAATTAAGTATTAAATGTATTAGGCTTCAATTTCTAAAGGATACGAAAAGCGATGGAGAGGGATGCATGCAACAGATGGTGGACACGTGGCATAATTACCCCATAAGCAGCACTGCAAAAGGGGGTGAGGGGAGGGCTCTCTTAGCGGAGCCTGCGAGTGCCTGCTCTTCATACCTTTCTCGGCCTTTTGGCTAAGATCAAGTGTAGTATCTGTTCTTATCAGTTTAATATCTGATACGTGACCCATCGGGTCACATGATATTAACCTAATTTCTTTCAGGGGGCAGCCCCATCCGGCAGCTTGCTGCCCGGGACTGCGAGCGTCGCCTCTGTCTTGCACTACCTCAGAGGCCTGGCGCACCCCTTCTCCCTCGGGAGACCCCAATCCAAATCCTAACAAGGAAGGACGCACACGACCGAGGACGCGGACGCTTCCAATCAGGCCTGCACTCTCCCCTTTGCGCAGAGCCAAATGTACATAGTCCTTTGTGTTAGTGAAGTCAGATGTCGTCCCCAGAGCAATTCGTTGGTCGTTCCAGAGAAGCTGCAGATTGGAGATGTGGGCTATGCTGATAGGAAAGTGGCCGGAGGTTGAACGTCCACAGATTGGGTGAGTGTAGATGGCTGGTTGTGTTGAGAAGAAAGGCGCTTGTGGCGGATTGCCGTACCTACTGTTGCTGTCTCACGGGTTGCTCCATTAGTAGGAAGGAAGTTGGCAATTTCCAATTCTTGACAAGAATCACTTTACGATTCAGAACGTGAGAAGAGAGTACAGATCGCCAACCGACTCCAATGCAGCAACGGTCTTTCATGCCAATCGAGAAAGCAACACTAGACTATCTGCGTATGGCTTGAATCATCGAGGTCAACCATCACTAGACTATCTGCGTATGGCCTGGGAAGGGTGATGCATGATGGAACTCAGGCACACATATATGATGAGGATGCGGAGGGGGTGATGGGAGTGAATGAATTGCACATGGTCAACTGATGGTGTTGCCAGGGGGCAAAGGTGCAATTCTTACCCGACCATGTATTTAAATGCTACGTGACCGAATAGGAACTTACAGACAATTCGTGACCGAATAGGAACTTACAGACAATTCTCTATGGACTTAAATGCGATGACTCTCAGATGTCCCTCACAAAGGCAAAAAGGGGATTGGTGTTGCAAGGCATCAACAACACACCGATTTGGTTAACTGTGTCAAGATACGTGGCTATAAAAGTCAAGAAGCAGAGTCAGAGATGGGCACAACCCATCTAGCTGAGGATGTTGATATGCATCTGGTATTTTCAGAGTATGCGGGTAATTCAATGAGACCTTTGATCACATGGGACTGAGGATTGTTGATGGGCATGTATGATCCTCCGAATATGTCTTGGTCCCATACTATGGTCCTTTGGAACCTGAACCCTCATGATGACAGTGTTGTCTACTTGATTTGACGATCTTCAAATGGTGACAATTTCTTTTAGAACAATTAAATCAAACAGCCTCTAGCAGCAAAAAGGGTCACTCCGTATGCTGGGGAAAAATCGCAGATGAACCTTGTAGTTGACATCAAGGAAGAGACAAACCCTTGCAGTTGACATCATCTAAAAGTCTTTTTCAGCATGGAGGTGTTCTCTTTATGGTTTTCCATTTTGCAGGTGTCAAAAATCTCATGCACAGTGTGGACATGTAGGCTTCATGGTTCTAGTGACATGTCCATTTAATTCTCTTTCTCCACAAGATTCAAGTCTGGCATCCGTTTGGTTTGTTTTCTTCGTGTGTCACAGGTATATATTGCAAGGAGATTGCTGGTGGATGCCAACCTTTAAGTGGCTGCACAGTAAGCCAGCATTCTTATTCATGTAATACATTGTGTATCACTGAGTGAAAGAGTGATGTGAATATAGCTTATCAAGCTGAACAGTTCTATGTACATGGTACAAGGAATTCGCCAAAGGGTTGGGATATATTTAGGTTCTGTTGTGAGAAGCCATGGGCTGATTGAACATGGAAGTTTGCCATGAGTATAGGATATGGGTTAGTGAAGGCTATAATTGGGAGACATAAAAGGCACGAAGCCCTTAGCTATCTATAGGCATCATGTTAAGTTTGTTCTGGTTTCCCGAGAAAAGGAATGTCATTAATGCAGACATCCTAGCGCTACGGAGACACCTAGGTAAAAGTGCAACTCCCCTAGAAAGGGTACAGAGACAAGATGAGAGGAGGTTTCCCACGGTTGGCCGCTCTATCAGGTGATCTTCTACAACTGGCTGAGTAAAGAGCCACTCAGGTGACCTATAATACCATACAATACCTCTCTGTGCCCGATATCTGATTATGAACTTTCCCATGCCCACGTGACTCAAACTGAGGTATAGGATGTCCATCATGACTCAAGCACACAGAGGGGGTGATGGAGTCTGGAGTGAATGAATTGCATGATCAGGTGATGATGTTGTGACTGTGCAAAGGTCTAACTCTCACCCAACCATTTATTCATCCCGGACATGATTACCAAAAAGAGAGCTTACAGAGAATCTTCTATGGACTTTAATGCCATAAAGGCAAGAAGGAAGGCATCAAGAGCACATAGACGGGTCCTTTGGAACCTCAACCCTCGTGATGCTTCTCGAACATCTTGGTGAAGCATAAACAGGTTGAGAATAAAACACAGCAACGATGACGATGTTATCTGCTTGATTTGTAAATCTTCAGATGGTGACAATTTCTTTTAGAAGAAGAAAATTAACTGTCACTAGCAGCGAATTGGGTAGCTCCACAAAACTCCACTGGGAAAAATTGACAGATGAGAAAGAACAGAACAAAGACAAACATCAAGAGAGAGAAAAATGTGGTTAACCTTCCAATTGACATCAAGGAAGAGTCTTTTTCGTCATGAAGAAGGTGTTCCCTTCCATGTTCTCCCATTTTGCATAGTGTCCACTCGTACGCTTCATGGTTCCATTTAATTATTTCCTCTACAAGGATTCCATTCTGGCATCCATGTGACCTTAGTTTCTTGCATATCACAGGTAAAGGATTTCATTAATGTATATATTGGAAGGAGATGAATGGTCAATGCCAACCTTTACGTGGTTCGACATTTTGTCAAAGTGCAGCAGATTATACGAACTGAGATAGGGAGCAAATCTGTGAATGGAGCGAGACAGCAAACTGCGACTAGAGAGAGAATAGACTGCACGAGTATACAGGAAAAACTCTACATGCAGGTGAGAAAAATAGATCACAAACCAGAGCAGGAACTGCACCTGGAACACCACACATACGGGCTGGAAACTGCGCCTATTTGCAGACTGTAAACCAAGGTAGAACTGACCTCAGAGAGCTCACGGGTAGGCTGTGAAGTGCACCTCCACAACGTACAAGGCCAGGCAAAATAGCCCTAGGGATATATAGGGCCAGGGAGGCTGCTGATTTGGACGACCCAATTGACCTGGTCTGGTCTGTTAACCCAACCTTGGTTAGGTTGACCCGACCCTGGCCAGACCAGCCCCAACCAGGCGTCCTTGAACCAGCAGCAACTAGGACTAAAACCAGGCCCAGAACCAGCCTCAACTGGGCCTGGTAACTGAGCGACCTGGCTAAACCCCCTTTTAATGTACAGAAATACACTGAGAAAGGATGAAAGTGCTACACCTCTCCAAGGGCGGTCACACCCACATAGAATCCCTCTCTCTCTAACTGACAGCCAGGAGATCAGTAAGTCTAACACCACCTTCCAGAAATACACTGAGAAAGGATGAAAGTGCTACACCTCTCCAAGGGCGGTCACACCCACATAGAATCCCTCTCTCTCTAACTGACAGCCAGGAGATCAGTAAGTCTAACACCACCTTCTCAGCTCCTGAATGTCGAGCCATACCCAAGGAGCTGTTTTAGCCACACCATCTCCTCCGAAGCTCTACCAGCAGTTCTCAGTGTCGGATGCACCTCCTCACCAAGTAGCTGTTGTAGCCACACCATCTCCTCCGCGACTCTGCTGGTTTCGAGCATTTGTTGATGACGAGGCTGGTTGCTTCTTGCCACTCCACGAGACCGCTCTTGGAATAGGGTTGTTTAGGCATATTATGTAACATGCTTTTATTGGCTAACGGAAATGCTAGACTAGCTCACAATAAGCTCTAAAGTCCATTTTAGTTCTTATTTTGTGCAGTTTCCATGCATAATATTTTTTCTATGGAGTAGTGAAACAAGTTAAAGGCAAATCAATGCACAACTTTAAAATCGCCAGACCTCATTGAATTACAAACTAAAGTGTCTTGTTTCCAGGTAGAAAGGAGTGAAGGAGCATTGAGCCTCTTCTTTTCTGTAAATTTATTGTACTTTTTGCATCTATCAAGACAAAGAGGCATTACAACCCTAATATGTGAGGGAGAATTACAAATTTAAGATGATAACTAAGGAAAGAGGACAGAAGGATGCATGGAGCTTGGATATAGGTTGAAATCAATAAAGGAGAGAAATGTAAAGAATGAGAAAGGAAAACCTGGAATAACAAGTGATTTGAGCTTAAAGGTGTTGCAAGGGGGACGTGGGAATAGTGCGGGGTGATTGAAATGCGCGAGGGAAGAAGATGGAGAGGCGATTTGAGCTTATGTTGCAAGGTGCGGAAGATGGAGGAGAGGCGATTTGAGCTTATGTTGCAAGGTGCTGCAAGGGGCCGGAACTCGCATTTCCTAGCGAGCAAAGATGGACTGAACATGGAGGGAAACTCAGAGAGATCTATTTAGATTCAAAGTTTTGAACCAAAAGGCTCAACCAGAAGGAAAACTTGAGGTTCTAGTTTGGGGATGGTTTGCATACGTCCTTTGAGGAGAACTCGGGAATCTTGTGTGGAGGGTAGAGTAGCATCTTGGCTCATAATGGTCTTCTCATTCACGAAGTGAGGGATATTGTCTCTTGTTGCTTTCTGTTAGCCAGGCTAATCTATCGTACCATAACAAGGATCTTGAACAAGCACTACTAGATCCTCTGTGCTAAAGGACAGCTCCATAAACAGTGGGAATTGTTTGCAGTAGTGGCAGGTACCATCCCTCCTCATTTACTAGCTGAGGACCCACGGGAATTGCACCATGCATAGCCAGGCAAAAGAACTAGGGTAGGTGCAGTTCCTAGGGCTCTAGGAGTCGTGATTTTCTGTTTAAACTCCATTTGAGACTTTTTGCAGACCAGTTTGAGTTACTAATTGGAAGCAGACTACTACCACATGGAACCAAGGAAATGTGATGATCTTTGACAGTTCTCCAGAGCAATTGGAAGCAAGGAAGGGCGCAGAAACTGGTGCTGAAGTCAATTTCTTCCATGATCAGCAGGAGACGGTAGAAGCCACATGATTAGTTGACAACTAGGTGACATGTTCAATCTTGCATCTTTGATAAACCAGATGATGTTATTTCTCATGCAGCAGTGGGTAATAGATTAACCAAACACTCCATGGGCATCCCTCAGGTTCTCTCAGGAATAAAGGACTTGCTGAGACTTATCAGCCAAAATAGAGCAGCAAGCACAGAACCCAGATTGGCACCACGCACATGGCTTGATTGAGCATAGTAGGCAGCCCAAGTTGATGGGATTTTTACGACTAGAAGCCAAAAAACCAGCCCCCTTTCCACTGTGGCAAGAAAGCAAAGCCCCATCTGCAGCAAGAGTTAGAACAGGATGGGGCTTCCAACTTTGAATCGAAATCCAACGCTGGAGCTGAAAAATTAGAGTAAAAGTAAGACAGAGCAATTATGGACAGCAAGAGAAGATAACAATCTATGGTAGAGATATGCTAAGAAAGGTCCGTCAGATGGCTCTATGTCTGCTGATAAACTGTCCCATACCGATGAGAGTCAAGCTGCGACAGGATGTCCATGATGTGGAAAAATTCAGAAGCCAAAGAGGCTTCTCCCTTCTATTTTAACTTTTCGTGCAGGAGGGGTGATCCATAATGGAACTCAGGCACACAAGGATGCGAAGGTAGCGAATGAATTGCACATGATCAAGTGATGATATTGCCAGGAGGAAAAGGTCTAAATATCACCCAACCATTTATTTACAAAGCAATTTATTTGCCTGGACATGGGTCTGATCGATTGTGATCGATGAAACTTACAGACAAATTTCTATGGACTTTTTCCATGACTCTAGATGTCCCTCATAAAGGCAAAAAGGGGATTGGTGTTGCAAGGCATCAAGAACACACAGATTTGGTTAAGAAGCAGAGCCATAGATGGCCATGACCCCATCTAGTTGAGGATGTTTATATGCATCTGGTATTTTCACAGTATGCGGATAATTCTGCTGGATACTTCAACCTATGAGAGGTAAGCAATGATGATAATTCTACTGAGATGCCTCTGCAATGAGAGATCTTGATCGTTGATGGGCCTGTACGATCCTTCGAATATGTCTTGGTCCTATGCTCTGAACCATGGTCCTTTTGAAACCTCAACCCTAATGAGGACAATGTTGTCTTGTGAATCTTCAAATGGTGACAATTTCTTTTAGGAGAATTGAATCAATGGCCCCAAATTGGATCACTCTAAAACTGTGCTGTGAAAAAATGGCAGATGAGAAAGAGCTGCATGGTTAAGCTTGTGGTTGACGTCAAGGAAGAGACAAACTTCAACCTTGCAGTTGACATCAAGGACAAGTGATTTTCAACATGAAGGTGTTCTCTTTCACGTTTTTCCATTTTGTAGGTGTCAGTGGTAGGTGCAAAATCTCATGCACGTGTCCACATGTAGTTTTCATGTTCTAGTCCTTTTAATTTCTTTCTCTACAAGGTTACAGTGTGGCATCCATGTGAGTTAGTTTCCTTGCATGTCACAGGTAGGCACAGAAAGATTAATTCTTCAAGGCACAGAAGGAGATTGATGGTGAATGCCAACCTTTTAAGTGGCTACACATTTGTCATTTGTAAGCCAGCATTCTTATTCATGTAATACATTGTGTGTGACTGAGTGAAAGAGTGATGTGAAATACCTTATCAAGCTGAACACTTCTAACTTACATCGTACGGGAAATTCATTAAAGGATCAGGACACATTGAGGTTCTATTGTGAGAAGCCATGGGATGATTGAACATGAGAATTTTGGCATGAGTATAGTATATGGGGTAATGATGGGAGACGTAAAGGGCGTGAAGAACTTCGCAATCTATATGTCTGCAGCTCTTCAGCCTCCATGGATTCCCTGGATGGTGGCCCAGATATGCTGCTCTGCTGCTCCAATCTGCTGCCCGAGTGGATGAGTTACGAGCCCTCAAAGGGCTCCTTTTATAGGCCCCAAAGGCCTCGATATTGAGCGACCCAGTAGGGTCCTTATTGGCCGACCAGCAGCCTCTTCCCCACCGACAAAAGTACAAATTCCATGGGGCGGGTAGCCCTGATCTGTAAACTCATTCCTGCCTCTGTGTGGCCCTGTTCCAGGCCGATTTTCTGGCCTAGACCCTGCTGCAATCTGCCGAGAATTATTTTGGACCTGTCCAGGCTCTGGATACCCTGTCAGGGCTGTATGTACCATGCTTTAGGCCTTCCGAACTGAGCCATAATACTGTCTGCAGCACCCCGTACCCTGGCACAGTGATCCGTACATCTCCTGCAGGCTCCTTTGCACAGCTCTGCCCCAGCCAGATGCTGCCAGCCATGTGTGCTGTTCCGTACATGTGGGAGCTCCATCATGTATTCCCTTGGGTGTGCCCATGTGGCAGCCCTGTCTTCATGTTTTTTCCTCGAGTTTGCCACCCACAGGGCACTGCCATGTGAAAGCCCTAACCCTAAGTCTACCTCCCCCACACTCTCCTCATATGGGGGCTTACAGATGGAGAGGTGACTTTTCCAACACCCCCTCTCACCAACACATCTTTGCCTGATCTCAACTCATCGATGAACATGCTCTAGTTTTGGTGTCAATGTCGATTCTTGGCTTTTATGGTGGGTCGTGCTCCACTAGGTTCGGTCCTGCGCAAGCAAACCATCCTGGTACACACAGCCATCCAAGGTAGCACCAGATGGCACTACCACCAGCAGTCACGTTGCCTTCAAACTCGAGCAATCTCGATGCCACCATCCTCCAACTGTCCCCCTCATAATGAGTGATCAGTCAGTCTGGAGTCTTCAAAGCACCATGCTCTCAACCCCCGGGCTCCCACTGAGCTCTCAAGCAAGTACGCTTATGGCTTTCATGATCACCTTCCACCAATCTAGGGATATTTCTTCGTCATTCTTCCACCTTCTACTTGCTCTATCCCAAAGGTCTTGCCATCAAGTCTTGGCTACAAAAAGTTCCTGTTTTGCTTAAAAAGCCTTTTCATAGAAAGGATGGTTTGAGGAGTTCCCAGGCCTTCCACATCCCCTTCCACAGTTCTGATCCTTTGGCAACAAAAGGCTTCTGCCCTCAGAAAGGTTTTTCCGATGCTTGCACCTAATAGGTTTAAAATTTTCGACATTTTTTCTGACCAGGAAAGCCCAATCAGTATTCAGCGCCTGAAAGGCCTTGAGGATCCACTGTGCCATGAACCTCGCTGAAGATTTCTCAACATTCACTATGCCCAGCCCTCCCTTTTCTTTCAGCATCGTGCAATACCTCTTGTGAACCCAAGTCCCCTCCCCACAGGAAGGTTCTAAAAAGCGTATTAACCTGAGACAAGGCTTTCTGCAAAGGAAACCAGCATGAAATGAAGTAAATGACTGATTGGACTTATTCTAGTCTTACAAAGGTATATAAATGACTGATTGATAAATATAATGATTTAGTACAAACTTTCTTCTGGCCAGGGTGGGTTGGAGACCTTGCCATCTTGCAATCTTCTCTTTGACTTTCTGGATGACCCATTCCCACCTACTCTTATTTGAACATTTGAAACCCATTGGTATCCGAACTGAATGCCTAAAATATTTCTGTTGTCAACCTCCCTTTGAATTAGCCATCCGAGTACATCAGCCGCTATAGCAACAAGCAGGGGGGAAAAGGGACATCCTTGTCTAATGGACCTTTTTAAATGGAAAGTGTCTAATGCTTTTTAATTGACTTTCACTAAGGCATTGAAAAAGCTCCTAAAAATAGGTCTGAGTCCCATATCTTGGAGAGCGTGAAGGTTAAATCCCCATTCCATTATATCATAGGCTTTGTCAAAGTCAACTTTCATGAGGCAGATGTCTTGCTCATGCTCTTCAGCATACTCCAGTCCTTTCCATAGTGTGAGGATTTCTTCCTTGGATGAATCCTTTTTTCTCTTCTCTGATCCAAACTTGCATTTTCCCTTTTAGCCTGAGTGCCAGAACCTTGGTGAAGATTTTGTAGCAAGTCCTAAGCATTTTAAGTGGCCTCCAATTCTTGAGTTCTTCCATTGGGCCTCCTTTTAGAATTAGCTTGATCATCCCTGTGTTGATTCTAGAATCTAGATAACCTTTCACTAGCAAGAGAAAAGGACTTAAGGTCTCCCATAAGCCTTGGAAGAATTCGATTGGAAGGACGTCTTCTCCACGTGTCTTTCCCTTAGCCATTTGATTCACAACTACTTTCAATTCTGTAGCTGTGATCTATCTTTCTAGATAGGAAGCGTCCAATCTGGCTACCACCCCCTCGATCAGGCATTAACTACAATGCTCCACAGCTGCTTGCCGATTGAAAATGTGGCACCATTGCTTGGAGGATCAGATCCTTGTCGACTAGCGTATGTCCATCTATATTGAGTTCTTCGATGTTTTACTGGGCATGCTTCTTTCTGAGCATCCTAAACATTCCCTCGTTTTCCCTATCCCCTTTTCCCGCCCATCACTCCTAAAGCTTCTCTTCTAAGACTTTCCCATGCCCACGTGACTCAAGCTGAGGTATAGGATGTCCATCATGACTCAAGCACACAGAGGGGGTGATGGACCTTGGAGTGAATGAATTGCATGATCAGGTGATGATGTTGCGACTGTGCAAAGGTCTAACTCTCACCCAACCATTTATTCATCCCGGACATGATTACCAAAAAGAGAGCTTACAGAGAATCTTCTATGGACTTTAATGCCATAAAGGCAAGAAGGAAGGCATCAAGAGCACATAGACGGGTCCTTTGGAACCTCAACCCTCGTGGGGCTTCTCAAGCATCTTGGTGAAGCATAAACAGGTTGAGAAGAAAACACAGCAACGATGACGATGTTATCTGCTTGATTTGTAAATCTTCAGATGGTGACAATTTCTTTTAGAAGAAGAAAATTAACTGTCACTAGCAGCGAATTGGGTAGCTCCACAAAACTCCACTGGGAAAAATTGACAGATGAGAAAGAACAGAACAAAGACAAACATCAAGAGAGAGAAAAATGTGGTTAACCTTCCAATTGACATCAAGGAAGAGTCTTTTTCATCATGAAGAAGGTGTTCCCTTCCATGTTCTTCCATTTTGCATAGTGTCCACTCGTACGCTTCAAGGTTCCATTTAATTATTTCCTCTGCGCAAGGATTCCAGTCTGGCATCCATGTGACCTTAGTTTCTTGCATATCACAGGTAAAGGATTTCATTAATGTATATATTGGAAGGAGATGAATGGTCAATGCCAACCTTTACGTGGTTGCACATTTTGTCAAAGTGCAGCAGATTATACGAACTGAGATAGAGAGCAAATCTGTGAATGGAGCGAGACAGCAAACTGCGACTAGAGAGAGAATAGACTGCACAAGTATACAGGAAAAACTCTACATGCAGGTGAGAAAAAAAGATCACAAACCAGAGCAGGAACTGCACCTGGAACACCACACATACAGGCTGGAAACTGCGCCTATTTGCAGACTGTAAACCAAGGTAGAACTGACCTCAGAGAGCTCACGAGTAGGCTGTAAAGTGCACCTTCACAACGTACAAGGCCAGGCAAAATAGCCCTAGGGATATATAGGGCCAGGGAGGCTGCTGATTTGGACGACCCAATTGACCTGGTCTGGTCTGTTAACCCAACCTTGGTTAGGTTGACCCGACCCTGGCCAGACCAGCCCCAACCAGGCGTCCTTGAACCAGCAGCAACTAGGACTCAAACCAGGCCCAAAACCAGCCTCAACTGGGCCTGGCAACTGAGCGACCTGGCTAAACACCCTTTTAACGTACAGAAATACGCTGAGAAAGGATGAAAGTGCTACACCTCTCTGAGGGCGGTCATGCCCACATAGAATCCCTCTCTCTAACTGACACCCAGGAGATCAGTAAGTCTAACACCACCTTCTCAGCTCCTGAATGTCGAGCCATACCCAAGGAGCTGTTTTAGCCACACCATCTCCTCCGAAGCTCTACCAGCAGTTCTCAGCATCGGATGCACCTCCTCACCAAGTAGCTGTTGTAGCCACACCATCTCCTCCGCGACTCTGCTGGTTCTGAGCATTTGTTGATGACAAGGCTGGTTGCTTTTTGCCACTCCACGAGACCGCTCTTGGAATAGGGTTCTTTAGCCCTATTATGTAACATGCTTTTATTGGCTAACAGAAATGCTAGACTAGCTCACAATAAAATCTAAAGTCCATTTTAGTTCTAATTTTGTGCAGTTTCCATGCATAATACCTTTTTCTATGGAGTAGTGAAACAAGTTAAAGGCAAATCAATGCACAACTTTAAAATCGCCAGACCTCATTGAATTACAAACTGAAGTGTCTTGTTTCCAGGTAGAAAGGAGTGAAGGAGCATTGAGCCTCTTCTTTTCTGTAAATTTATTGTACTTTTTGCATCCATCAAGACAAAGAGGCATTACATCCACGACTCTAGATGTCCCTCATAAAGGCAAAAAGGGATTGGTGTTGCAAGGCATCAAGAACACATAGATTTGGTTAAGTAAGAAGCAGAGCCATAGATGGCCATGACCCCATCTAGTTGAGGATGTTGATATGCATTTCGTATTTTCACAGTATGCGGATAATTCTGCTGGATACTTCAACCTATGAGAGGTAAGCAATGATGATAATTCTACTGAGATGCCTCTGCAATGAGAGATCTGATCGTTGATGGGCCTGTACGATCCTCCAAATATGTCTTGGTCCTATGCTCTGAACCCTGGTCCTTTTGAAACCTCAACCCTAATGAGGACAATGTTGTCTTGTGAATCTTCAAATGGTGACAATTTCTTTTAGGAGAATTGAATCAATGGCCCCCAATTGGGTCACTCTAAAACTGTGCTGCGAAAAAATGGCAGATGAGAAAGAGCTGCATGGTTAAGCTTGTGGTTGACGTCAAGGAAGAGACAAACTTCAACCTTGCAGTTGACATCAAGGACAAGTGATTTTCAACATGAAGGTGTTCTCTTTCTCGTTTTTCCATTTTGTAGGTGCCAGTGGTAGGTGCAAAATCTCATGCACGTGTCCACATGTAGTTTTCATGTTCTAGTGATATCTCCTTTTAATTTCTCTCTCCACAAGGTTACAGTGTGGCATCCATGTGAGTTAGTTTCCTTGCATGTCACAGGTAGGCACAGAAAGATTAATTCTTCAAGGCACAGAAGGAGATTGATGGTGAATGCCAACCTTTTAAGTGGCTACACATTTGTCATTTGTAAGCCAGCATTCTTATTCATGTAATACATTGTGTGTGACTGAGTGAAAGAGTGATGTGAAATAGCTTATCAAGCTGAACAGTTCTAATTTACATGGTACGAGCAATTCATTAAAGGGTTGGGACACATTCAGGTTCTATTGTGAGAAGCCATGGGATGATTGAACATGAGAGTTTTGGCATGAGTATAGTATATGGGGTAGTGAGGGCGCGAAGAACTTAGCGATCTATATGTCTACAGCTCTTCAGCCTCCATGGATTCCCTGGATGGTGGCCCAGATATGCTGCTCTGCTGCTCCAATCTGCTGCCTGAGTGGATGAGTTACGAGCCCTCAAAGGGCTCCTTTTATAGGCCCCAAAGGCCGCGATATTGAGCGACCCAGTAGGGTCCTCATTGGCCAACCAGCAGCCTCTTCCCCACTGACAAAAGTACAAATTCCATGGGGCGGGTAGCCCTGATCTTTAAACTAACCTGGTGGGGGCACACCTTTGAGGCAGTTCAGGTCCTGCCTGTCCTTATGGCAGTCAGCCAGTGGACCAGGCATTCTTGCCTCTGTGCGGCCCTGTTCCAGCCCGATTTTCTGGCCTAGACCCTGCTGCAATCTGTCGAGAATCATTTTGGACCTGTCCAGGCTCTGGATACCCTGTCAGGGCTGTATATACCATGCTTTAGGCCTTCCGTACTGAGCCGTACTACTGTCTGCAGCACCCCGTACCCTGGCACAGTGATCCGTACATCTCCTGCAGGCTCCTTTGCACAGTTCTGCCCCAGCCAGATGCTGCCAGCCATGTGTGCTGTTCCGTACACGTGGGAGCTCCATCATGTATTCCCTTGGGTGTGCCCATGTGGCAGCCCTGTCTTCATGTTTTTTCCTCTGAGTTTGCCACCCACAGGGCACTGCCATGCGGCAGCCCTAACCCTAAGTCCACCTCCCCCACGCTCTCCTCATATGGGGGCTTACAGATGGAGAGGTGACTTTTTCAACACCCCCTCTCACCGACACATCTCTGCCTGATCTCAACTCGTCGATGAACGTGCTCTAGTTTTGGTGTCAATGTAGATTCTTGGCTTTTCTGGTGGGTCGTGCTCCACTAGGTTCGGTCCTCTCAAGCAAACCATCCTGGTACACACAGCCATCCAAGGTAGCACCAGATGGCACTACCACCAGCAGTCACATTGCCTTCAAACTCGACCAATCTCGATGCCACCATCTTCCAACTGTCCCCCTCATAATGAGTGATTAGTCAGTCTGGAGTCTTCAAAGCACCATGCTCTCAAGGTGTATTTCACCCCCGGGCTCCCACTGAGCTCTCAAGCAAGTACTCTTACGGCTTTCATGATCACCTTCCACCAATCCAAGGATATTTCTTCGTCACTCTTCCACCTTCTACTTGCTCTATCCCAAAGGTCTTGCCATCAAGTCTTGGCTACAAAAAGTTCCTGTTTTGCTTAAAAAGCCTTTTTATAGAAAGGATGGTTTGAGGAGTTCCCAGGCCTTCCACATCCCCTTCCACAGTTCTGATCCTTTGGCAACAAAAGGCTTCTGCCCTCAGGAAGGTTTTTCCGATGCTTGCACATAATAGGTTTAAATTTTTCGACATTTTTTCTGACCAAGAAAGCCCAATCAGTATTCAGCACCTGAAAAGATCCACTGTGCCATGAACCTCGCTGAAGATTTCTCAACATTCACTATGCCCAGCCCTTCCTTTTCTTTCAGCATCGTGCAATACCTCCTGTGAACGTTAGCCATTTTCCTTTGACGCAAGTCCCCCTCCCCATAGGAAGGTTCTAAAAAGCGTATTAACCTGAGACAAGGCTTTCTGCAAAGGAAACCAGCATGAAATGAAGTAAATTACTGATGGATAAATATAATGATTTAGTACAAACTTTCTTCTGGCCAGGGTGGGTTGGAGACCTTGCCATCTTGCAATCTTCTCTTTGACTTTCTGGATGACCCATTCCCACCTCTTATTTGAACATTTGAAACCCATTGGTATCCGAACTGAATGCCTAAAGTATTTCTGTTGTCAACCTCCCTTTGAATTAGCCATCCGAGTACATCAGCCGCTATAGCAAGAAGCAGGGGGGAAAAGGGACATCCTTGTCTAATGGACCTTTTTAAATGGAAAGTGTCTAATGCTTTTTAATTGACTTTCACTTTAGCTTTAGTCCCCCGTAGTAAGGCGTTGAAAAAGCTCCTTAAAATAGGTCTGAGTCCCATATCTTGGAGAGCGTGAAGGATAAATCCCTATTCCATTATATCATAGGCTTTGTCAAAGTCAACTTTCATGAAGCAGATGTCTTGCCCATGCTCTTCAGCATACTCCAGTCCTTTCCATAGTGTGAGGATTTCTTCCTTGGATGAATCCTTTTTTCTCTTCTCTGATCCAAACTTGCATTTTCCCTTTTAGCCTGAGTGCCAGAACCTTGGTGAAGATTTTGTAGCAAGTGCTAAGCATTGTAAGTGGCCTCCAATTCTTGAGTTCTTCCATCGGGCCTCCTTTTAGAATTAGCTTGATCATCCCTGTGTTGATTCTAGAATCTAGATAACCTTTCACTAGCAAGAGAAAAGGACTTAAGGTCTCCCATAAGCCTTGGAAGAATTCGATTGGAAGGATGTCTTCTCCACGCGTCTTTCCCTTAGCCATTTGATTCACAACTACTTTCAATTCTGTAGCTGTGATCTATCTTTCTAGATAGGAAGCGTCCAATCTGGCTACTACCCCCTCGATCGGGCATTAACTACAATGCTCCACAGCTGCTTGCATGTTGAAAATGTTGCACCACTGCTTGGAGGATCAGATCCTTGTCGACAAGCGTATGTCCATCTATGTTTAATTCTTCGATGTTTTATTGGGCATGCTTCTTCCTGAGCATCCTAAACATTCCCTCGTTTTCCCTATCCCCTTTTCCCGCCCATCACTCCTATAGCTTCTCTTCTAAGACTTTCCTTTATCTCCTTGAGAATGCTGTGCCCCCATTCGGTAGTGGCTGATTCTTTTGCTTTCTCTACCTCCTGTTTCTCTCGCCTTCACTTTTTCTCTCTGTTGCTCTGACCCATTTGTAAAAATGTTCGTCGTTCCCTCAAAAGCCGCCCGCCAGATCTGACAAATTTTATCTTTTACATAGGGCAGCTGAAAGAAGTGAAGATGCAAGACATGGAATGGAAAGGATAGTAGAAAAGCAAGACTAGGCAAAAATAATGAAAATGAAAGAATGCTAGAAAGAAATGTATAACCAAGCAAAGTACTTACATGATCAAGAAAGGCTTAAGGCTTGATGATTTGACATGAGAAAGTACAATGCCTTTATAGGATTGGCACACACACGCTAAGTGTCAAATGTATATGGGATAAGTCCCATAGTGACACATGGCACTCTAGGATATAAAGTAGTATAGTACTACGCTAGAACTCAATAGAAACACACTAAAAGTCACTCAAATTGACTCCGTTTCCTAACACCCCCCAATGGAGGAAAGGTGAGGGACTACTGGAATGGAACCAAGAACAGAACATGACAATGACGGTCATCAAAACTGTGCATGCCGGTCTAGAACTAGACATGGCTCCCACACAATCTCAGAGGCAAGTGAGCATGGCTCAGAGGCTAGTGAGCATAACATAGAAATCTCATCTCGCATGGCTCAAAGGCTCATCATGCATGGATGCATGATCAACTCAGAGGTCTAGGAGACCAATGCACCAACAAATAGACCTATCAAAGCCAAAAACACATGGCTCCCACAATACTTTTGGGAAACACCCCCAGGGCAGAGTACCCAAATATATCATGCTTAGAAAGCAAAATCATGATCTCATCTAGCATGGCTTAGAGGCTCATCATGCATGGATGCATGATCAACTCAGAGGTCAATGCACCAACAAATAGACCTATCAAAGCCAAAAACACATGGCTCCCACCGTACTTTTGGGAAACACCCCGAGGGCAGAGTACCCAAATATATCATGCTTAGAAAGCAAAATCATGATCTCCATCATCTTCTAGATGTTGGAGACAGACAGTAAGAGCATGATCTTGTGTCGGATGGTCATCTTCGTTTGCATCATCACTAGTGAAGGTCGGGGAACTCGACCCAAATGGGAGCTTTGGAAGGAGGCAGCATGTTGGGAGTAAAGGAGGGATCCCACATCTGTACCGATAGGGGTTGGCTTCTAATGATCACATTCCATTTTGAACTACAGAGCTTGCCATCTCTCGCTTTTCAAAAAGGAAAACTATGAATCCATTTCTCAGGGAGCGTATGTTGGTTACTACTAGCCCCTTACGCGACCAAGCAGCATTGAGCACCCACCCCTGTCAGGAAGCTGCGGGTGGTCTTGGCCCATGAATATATCCCACCACAGTGTATGAGCCTAGCTACTTAGTTGTTTCGTTCCAAAGACCAGTGTGGACATTTAAGCAAGGAAGCTTACCTAACAAGCTCTCTCCATCTGGTTGATCACTTCCATGAGTTCCTTGATATTGTCGTTCCTCTCCATCCATTTTGCAGTCTCCTTGGAAGATCTTTCTTCCTTTGTTCGTGAGGGCTTCCCACAACGTATGTTTTGGTATTGGGGAGGCTTTAAAGAAGCTTCTATTGCCACTTTGAATTGCTCCGCTATAAGAAGGCTTGCTTTGTAGCTCGAGCAGGGCTCCCACGCCCTCAGTGTCGTTCATTGCCGTTTGCACTGTTCCATTTCTCTTTCGAACGTCTTTGTCGTTACTCTGAGCTTGTGGTCAATGTTGTGTAGGTCTTTTCCTTCGAGGTGCGGAGTGAACCTATGGAAAGATACGAACTGTCCTGGGAGGTCTTGTTCATCATCCACAAAAGTCATTTCTGCGTCGTTTCTGCCAATAGCAGTCTCTTGCATGGTTGGCATCGTTGAAGCTGGTGCAATATTATCTTCCATGAATGACACATCCATCATATCATTGTTTAGATCTGGTGGAGAGAGATTTGGTGGCAGTGGCGGTGGCAGCAGCCCTAGCTTAGCCATCGCTCGAGGAGGACATCCCTCAGGTTCCCTCCAAAGCCGTCCATTTTGGACTTTGCAAGATATGAGGCTATAAAAGTCAAGAAGCAGAGTCGAAGATGGTGGGCACAACCCATCTAGCTGAGGATGTTGATATGCATCTGGCAGAGGCACAGGCATGCTCACCACCCAACCGTGATGCTCACGAGTCTAGGACCCGTCGAATCCAAGCATCCCCGAGCCACAGGCTGGCACGAACATCTACATCCAACTAGTTTATTTTCACCAACATGGTAGCCAATATGCTGCCCATGTGGTAGCCCTAACCATAAGTCTACCTCCCCCATGCTCTCCTCACATGGGGGCTTACAGATGGGGAGGTGACTTTTCCAACAACAAGGTCCTACCAGATCGAAGTGAGGGTCTTTAGAAAGGAAGTACTCTGCTGATCAATGGCCTATTTCCATTTGGCTGTCCATATATACCACACAATGATGCTGGCAATGTGAACTCCCATCTGTTGCAGCGACCAGGAGTCCACTCTGTCATCATATTGTTGGGTTTTTGCATAGGTGTCAAGATGTTGTATTTGCCATTAGCCTTATCAATCAGCCTTATCAATGGATGGCTACAATGCAATCCACACAAAACACAAAGGTGCCACCTATTTTAAATCTGTTGTCCTATGAGGCCTATAGGCATGCTTCCGTGAAAAGCCACAAGGTGGTCCTCTGTCCCTGTCACCTAGGCAATTGCACCCCAGGTCACCACCATCTCTCGTTGGGCAGCAACAAAGACCTGTCTCACAAACCTCCTCTGCATGTGGGCAATCCGAGATACAGTGTCTCTATGACTCCTCTTCGAAGCTACATCTCGATCAACCACCTGGTTGCATCCATATGCCAACCATATGGCCATTCAATTATTTTACTTTAATACTCCAATATAATTTAGCTAACATATTTCAACATTTTTTTACTTTAATACCCCAACATAATTCAGCTGTCTACAATCTACATTAGTGTCTCTTATACTTGCATGATTTACTAGAAGTCTATGTTCAGTCACCATTGATCAATTCTCTCAATGCAAAAGTAATGACTATAGGCCCACATACCACCATAGACATCTATCTACAGTAATGCAAAGATGTAATCATATTCTTTTTAGATGAAATGTAAATGAAAAGATGCATAAAGGAACAATCTGTCTTACAATCACATTTGAATGATATCCCTTGCTTGTCATGAGTCACATGAGATCCATTAGAATACACCTTCCTTATAGTATGATTGCACTAGTCTAGAGGACACTTTTTGGCAAGTATCTAGAACTCAAGAGGGTTGCTTGCTACCCCTTTTTCTTTGTTTAATCCTCCTCTCTTACCCCCTATTTCTTCTCATTTTCATAGATCTCTAGACACTTTTGCATGTTCTTTGAATTAATAGCAAAATTTGCTCTCGGGTTTCATCAGATAAATTTACCTCCTCTCCTTTGCCTTGCAACACTTCTCTTGATATCTTTTTCTCATCGTTACCACCATTCCATATTGTTGGAAAATTTTTATCTACATCTATCAAACATTCAATAATGCAAAATAGAAAGCCATCCTTGCACCATAAACCCTCCTAAGCACGATTTTTGATGAACAAGCACAAGCACTTGTATTAGTCTCATCATTCATATGTCTCCATAATGTTTCCCCTTTGCTATTGAACATATATGTATGGTATTTGAAACATGTGAAGGCTTTAAAGCTCTCTATGAAACCAAGCTATTGAAGATATATATATATTTTTCATGCCTCTAAGTTCTTTATTTGCATTCTCTTCTCTATGGTTCTCAAATGCAACCTTCTTACTACTCAATTCTACTCTAGAGCATTTTTGCATGTGTCATCTTATTCCAAAGTGCCTAAAAAAGCATGGAACTTAGTAGACTTGTATTCACGTCCATTATCACAATAGAGAAGCTTGATGAATTTGCCAATGTATTTTTCCTTAAGTGCTTTGAGAAATGAGAACTTTGACAAGCTGGATTTGCTCCAAAGAATTTTTTTAATTTTTTTGACTAGCATAATGTGCATACTATCTTGGTTGATTGGCTTGATTTTGATATTGATGTTGATTTTAATGTGCATACTATCTATAATGATTTTGATTTTAACGTAGATATGGTCGATGTTGATTGCATTTGGTTTTGCTCTACAGTACTAACCACAAGCTATATCTCTTTGTTTCTTTCTACATTTTGTTTCCTAATGGCCTAAGATTCTAGACTAATGACAATTTCTTGTCTTTCTAAAAGTATTGTTCTAGAGTTTCCTGTGCCTCAAGGGTTCCATGGCCACTCTATGATAATGATGACCTAATGAAGATTTTGAAGATTGATAATTATTGAAATGCTTTCTATAGCTTCCTTTAGATAGGTTATTAAATCTACCCGAATTTCCTCCCTTTCCTCTAAGAAATCCTCTTCTTTTGAAGAATACTTCATCATGAATTTAAGTATCTATGCTTGCACATCTTCTTAAGTGTTCTTGCATAAGCGTGCGATTTAACTAGTCTTTCAATCTTTGTATCATAGGAGCCCTTTTTGTCTACAATGTGGTTGCATTATTCCAGGTATGATGATTTGAGAACAGGTTCTTTGCATTGAATCCATTATCTAGATACTTCCATGCATCTACAATTGATTTTTTATCTCTCCCACCTTTGCTATAATCTCCTATAGACTATTTTGAATGGACAATATTATTGTTCTGTGGAAAATTTTGATAAGATTGAATGCCAATTGTGTTTTTTCATATGTTTAGTTCTATTATTGAAGATAATAATTGGGCTTCTAGGCTCTTTTCTTGCTATATAATAATATCCCACCACTTTTTCATTTGGAGTATATTTACAAGAAGGAACTTCCAGAGTAGTGGACCATCTGTCATCAATGTCCCTTGATCAATCTGAGTCGGTGAAACCACTCAGCTTGAGATCACAATTTGAGGCATAATGCAAGCAAAGAGAGAGAGTGCCATGGACATTTCTGAGAACCCTCTTTGCTGCATTCCAATGTGTGATCGTAAAACAATGCATGAACTGGCTCAGAAGTCATGGCGTAGGCAATATCAGGCCGTGTGGAGCATAGATATATCAAACTGCCAACCAACTGCCTGTACAAAGTGCCATCAAACTTTTCAGCAGTATCATGCTTACTCAGCTTGAGTCCCTTTTCCAATGGAGTAGCCACAGGCTTACAGTTCTCCATTTTAAATTTCTGCAACAACCCCTTCGAATACTTTGTCTGTGACATAGAAATCCCATCATGGATTTGCCAAAACTCAATGCTAAGACAATAGTGCTATGCAGCAAGAGAGATGACAGAACGAATGGTGGTCATCTTTGCCACTAGAGCAAAAGTCTCCTCATAATCTATCCTCTCCTCTTGTGCATACTCCTTGGCAACCAAACAAGCTTTGTATTTCTAAACTGTGCCATTTGAATGGTATTTCACCTTATAAATCCATTTCGTGACCCAACCACATTTTTCCCAATGGGCGCATCAACCAAGTCCCATGTGGCATTTTTCTCAATGGATTTAATCTTAGCTTCCATAGCTTTCTGCCATGCCAGATTATGCTGAGCATCCTTGAAGGTCTGAGGCTCATTTTCAGCTTCCATCACTTAGGTCATCAAAGCAAAATTGACCTTTTTTTAATTTTTCGGAGTGCTAGCCCTAGTTTTCCCCAAAGTAGGCTGATCCTTAGCATCTTGAATGGTCAACCTTGCCCAACGTGGAATAGATTTCTCTTATGTACCACTTGGAGCTGCATCAACATCTTTAGTGGCCTCACGACGTTGATAATGCATCCAAACATGAGGCTGTGTATTCTCATTAATTGGTTGCAAATCTGAAACATTTGAGGGAGAGCCATCCTCAACATGTGGCAAGCCATCTGAACTATGAGAAGTAGAAGGGGAAGCATTAGGAGACTCCGTCTCATCATCCTCAAACTGGATGATGTCCAAAGAGGGGTCATCGTATGGTGGCGATTCTGCACTAACGGGTTGCATGCACTCATTCTCAGCAAAGAGAACATCTCTACTGATTACAAAGCCTAAATCCCCTGCTTTCAGTGCTATACCCCACGATTATAAAGCGGGATTATAAAGCCTAAATCCCCTACTTTCAGTGCTATACCCCACGAAAATGCATTTGACACTCTTGTCATCAAGCTTTGTCCGATGTGCATCTGGAACCAAAGCATATGCCACTGAACCAAAAATTTTGAAATGACTAACCTTTGGCTTAAAGCATACAAAGCCTCAAATGGAGTCACATTAACCAAAGCTTTGGTAGGGAATCTGTTCTGAATATAAGTGGCTGTCACAACTACTTCTCCCCAAAAATCCTTTGAGACTCTCTTGAATTTCAGCATGCATCTTGTCATTTCCATGAGAGTACGATTCTTCCTCTCAGGGAGTGGATTCTGCTGGGGTGTGTAAGGGCATGTCAAGTGATGTTTAATCCCATGCTGCTTCAAAAATCCCCGGAATGCATGTGACATGTACTCTCCCCCTCTATTTGAGTTGAGTGTTCCATTTCTAGAATTGGTTTGGTTTCTCAGCCATAGCTTTGAACTCCTGAAACCAATAGAACACCTTAAATTTTTCCTTCATGAGAAAAAGCCATGTGAACTTGGAGAAGTCATCTATAAAGGTCACAAAGTACCTTGCTCCTCTATGTGTGGGAATAGTCATGGCCACATACATCACTGTGCATTATCTGCAACACTCTGGTTGCCTTGACCCAATTCTTGCCTTGTTTACTGAATGGCAAGCGATGCAATTTGCCAAGTGCACACCCCTCACACACTTCATTTGTTGGTTGCTGTAATTTTGGCATTGCCTGACTCATATTATTGTTGTACAAGTAGGACAATGCCCTATGATGAACATGTCCAAACCTGGCATGCCATAAATCAGCTTGGGAAGTGTTTGCTACAGCCACTACCTTCTGATCATAAGGCTGAGCATCAAGCTTGTATAAGCCTCTTTCATATGTGCCTATTCCTACAACCTCATACCCTTTCTTTGGATCCTTGATCCTGCATTGGTTATCTTGAAATTTGACCAACATATGTTGATCATGGGCAATGTTTGAAATTGAAATCAAATTTTGCCTTAACTCTGGAACATACCAAACATCTCGGATATACTTAACTTTCCCATTATCAAGCTGAATGGGAATGTGCCTAAGTCCGATGATGTCTTGAGAAGCATCATTGGCACACGTAACCTGTTTGCCATCAAATTTTGCATCGACCACTGAGTATAGTGAGTGCCATCCTCTAACTAGTACTCGTGGGTGGTGGCTTTGAATGGTGGATTGTGCCCAACTCTACATGCATATTCAACTTCTCCCACTTCACTCGAGCTAAACTTCACCTTGAATAGACAACTCAAGTGCTATGTTCATCGCCTCTCGGCACCTACATGGGCAAGGTTTCAGTACCATCCCCACATACGCTCAACAGCTCAAAGCTTGCGTGCAATTCAAAGTACCTTTTACAAGGGGCAACAATAGAGCAACAGCATGAGATGGGTCACAAGCGAGGTTAGCACAACAACCACTTTGTAAAAGCCCTAGATAAAAGAGCTACTGGATCCAACTCCTATTACACATGCATTTCTAGATGAAGAACCGAGGGAGGAGCTAGTAGCATCGCCCTGCAAGAAGTAATTGGTATAAGGTTCTTTTAAAACTTTCAGCATTTCACTTGATTTGCAGAATAATATCCATTGGCTAAAGACGATAGGGCTGCTCAATCATGCCAACTTGCCATGGAATATGTGGAAAGCCCAACCTAATGCACTAGAGTAGTAAGGGCAACTGCACCAGATAGGGGGCAAACTCCCATCTGATTTGATAGTGAATCTAGGATTGGACCTCGCATGTTTTCAAGCTCCCCTTAGTCGATGAAGAAATTTCCTATGAGAAGGATGCGGAAGCTGACATGATTCGAGAGTTTGGGGCTCGAGCAACAGCAAAGAACTACTTTCTCCTATACAATGTTGATTATGTGTTTTGTATGTAGCAACTTGAATCATACGTGGAATGAGTGCAAGATCTCACGGACGAATTGGATCTATGCAAAACTAATGGCAGAGGTCAATTGCAATGATCTGTCACAGATGAATAGCCACTCCAAGGTGGGTCCATTTTATACAATGGTGAAGACTAATTCCATGTCTAGAGACAGCTGTTCCATTCTCAGGGTTGTACAAAAGGTATGCAAGATCTCATGGACAAATTGGATCTATGCAAAACTAATGGCAAAGGTCAATTGCAATCATTTGTCACAGATGAATAGCCACTCCAAGGTGGGTCCATTAATCTCCACTCTCTATGGTTACAGTAAACGATCTTTCATGTCGATGAGAGGAATTCTAGAGCCGCATAAGGAGCTTCAAACAAAGGCAAAATGTGATGTCCTTGAAGACAAACGGAAGTGGCAGTCTTTCAATGACTACAAGGCTACTAAATACAACACAAATGAGGCATATGTGGTAGGATTGGGCACACCACTATCTGATGCCTTGTGGGATACACCCATTGGGGGTCCAAGCTGCTGCAAACAACTGTAGGAATTGAAGGTAAAAAATGCCACTGCTCTAGTATAGGAGGATTCCTCTACCATGAAGGCCCCCATCATGCCAACCCTACAAAAATTGAGCATACCATCTTTTGATGTAGGTTTGAGTGCATGCCTATCTTGAACTATTTCCATTAAGGAGGTTGAGCATGCTATGGGAATCCTTCACTCCTTTCATGATCAACGAAGTGGTGTGCATAAGAAGGAGCACAAATAGTTTGAAGCAACAAGGCAAGAATTGGAAGTAGTGAAGACCGAGTATACTGCATACAAGACTGCATACAAGTCTTAGAAAGAGGAGCAGATTGAGAGAGCAAAATAGTGTGTCTGTCCAACATGCTTGTGGGGTTTAAAAGCCACTGTACCTTAACCCCGGTTATGTACAATACTCAAATACATATATATATGGATGGCATAGAAGATTAGGGTGTTCTGCACCCACCAAACTTGTGTGACTGTCTCTTCTAGCTCTCCCTCTCTCTCTCTCACCTTCTTCCATTCCGCTTCCGTTGTTGAGATCTCTCAACTAGTATTAGAGTGTGGGTGTTCTAGCTGAGCCCGGGTGTGAGCCTGAAGCCTGAAGCCTGAAGTGGCAAATGCTAAGACTGTAGTTAGGGTCATTGTTGCTAAAGAAGTGGGAAGGAATGTTATGTGAATGGTTCCATAATCATACCTTTACCTTAACTGAGTATTAAACTTACCATTACATGTCAATGTTGACCATGGTTCAAGGTTACTATAACACAAATTTAATCCATTGAGTTGCTAGCATGAGGACCATATACAACTAGAATGGGCATCCATATATGCAATAGGAATGTTGCTATGAATGCTACGATGGATGGGGATGGGCAAGAAGCAAGTTCTTCGAGCGAGTTTTTTTTGGTAACCACCACATTTTGTTCCACCTATTCCACTTGTGACCTCTCTCTCTCTCTCTCTCTCTCTCTCTCTCTCTCTATATATATATATATATATATATACACACGTGCATAACCCCTCTCTCTATGACATCTCTCTCTCTCTCTCTCTTTATTTCACGAATGGAGACAAAGAAATCATGTGCAAGCACTGGACATAAATCCATGCTACTTGCTTTTAAACCAAAAATTTAGTACTTCGAGTCTTAAACAATAATAATTTTACTAATATTTCAAAGCAGCATTACAATTCTATTTATTCTTCCATGAGCGGCACATGGAAGGGGTTTTTGGACACAAAATCCTCAACTGTCCTGGCATGGTTTGCCAATCGGTGTAGATAGGGCAAGAGACTTGAGTGGAGAACTATATCCATGCAATCCCCCATAAAATAGGGTGGGACAATATACATGTTTGTGGGAATTTGATCCATCTTATCCACATTGTCATCCACAAACAACGTTGCCAAAGGGTCAAAGTGTTGCCAATCGATGTCGGCCAAGCGCTTCCCAAATTTGGTCTTCACACACCCCTGTCCTCTTCCTACATCTGTGGCCTATGTGGTACATTTATCCTGTCTATAATCAAACACAAACAAGGGTGTGTAGCCAATGGCCTGGTGACATTCTCTCTTTAGTAGGCCCAAGAATCTCTGCAGATTGTCCTGTTCTACCAAGCTCCAAATAGCCACATCAAACTGCCTCCCCACCTCATGTAAGAACTCGGCCACACCAGGTCTTAACAGGACCCAGTGGCTGCCATGCCAACTTGAAGGAGCCGCACTCGCTACCATTTTAAGTTGCCCTGTGTCAATTCCCATTGGAATCCTATCACGGAATTGTCCCAATCTCTAGGAGAGTTTCAAAAGGCTGGATTGAACTTGCAAATCCCCCTCCACTTGTGGAAGACGTAGAAGATATCCCTATGCGGATGTGTGAGAGAGCTCTCCACCCCTCTTGTACTGTGGGTTCTGCCAAATCTCTACACCCTGCCTTGCAATTGAGGAGCGTGTCTCCATGTTCTAAGAAGGCCTACAACAACCTCATCAGAAATAATCGTCCATGTTGCATGCCACCTACCATAACAATAAAAGTCAATGCAAGCCCATCTTGTGTTTTGAACTTTGCCAGTCTTTGGTGGCCCACGGTCTTGAAGGATGCTCACCAATATGCGAAGGCCTATTTGCCTTGCCAAAGAGATGATCGACCATTGGATACTGATAGAATGCCACATCAGCCTATTCTTCCTTTGGGCCCATTTCAAAAATGGGTATTGGACTTTGTAGGCCCCATTAAACCACCTGCAAAATATAGTGGTAACCCAATATATCCTTGTGGCAACTGACTATTACACAAAATGGGTGAGGCAGTGGCACTTAAGGACAATAAGTCTAAGAGTGTAGCATGGCTCCTTTATCACAACATTGTAGTGAGATTGGGGTACCCATTGAGATTGTTTCTGATTGGGGTTCAGACTTCATTAATAAGACAATCAAAAAATTAACTAAGATACATATGGTCCTACACAAGAAATCAACAGCCTATTATCCACAAGGGAATGGTTAGGCTGAAAGCTCCAATAAAATCATGAAGAAGATTTTCAGGAGAGCAGTAGTAGATAATCCAAGAGATTGGGATAAAAAATTGGATTCAATGTTATGGGCTCTAGGAACAGCTTACAAGGTCACTATAGGTATGACCCCTTTCCGACTAGTTTATGGGTGTGAGGCTATTGTACCTATGGAGTTTATGACATGTAGTCTCAGGGTAGGTGTAGAGCACCAAATTTCCTTCGAGGATTCAATTAAGTATAGCCTTGAGCAATTGCTAAATCTGATGAAGACAGGGTGTTGAGTTCATACACCTCTGACATAATTCAAAAGCGAAGGAGAGCTTGGATTAACCAAAATATTAAATTGAAGTTCTAGAAGGGAGACTTAGTTCTCATGTTCAATACAAAATTGACGAAAATGCCAAGAAAGTTTTAGTTGAGATATGATGGTCCTTTTAGAGTGGTAGATTTGTTTGAGTAGGAAACTTTCCAACTCACTGATTTACGTGGCAATATTTTTATGACACCTATGAATGGGTTTTGCTTAAAACCTTATGTTGAACTGGACCCATCCCAACCAAGTCCAAAAGTTGTGAACATAAAAGGATCTCAGGATGCCACTATAGGTGTGATTCAAGTGGAAGAAAGGAGCTAGAATCAAATCCGACCACCATCTGACTCGGATTCATAGAACCACACTACCAGTTTGCCGTATTTGCAAAGTTGACCTCTATTGGATCGAAGTCCAGATATCAAGTTTGACGTGATGTTGCCTAATGGAGTATGATTTTCTTTTGCACCTTTCAGTCATACTCAACTATAGAGGAAAGATTTTTGTTCTTCTCATGATATCCAAACACAGTTCAATCGCCAATAGCAGGTTTTGAATTGGATGCAAATCTGCTGATCTCACTCCAACCTCCTTTTGGGATGGTTTGAATGTAATCTGATTTGGTCTAGCAGAGACCAAGGCTTGGCTGACTTAATTGGACTACTAGGTGGAGTCCCACAAGAATCTAACTCCTCTTTGACCATCCACCTAGTATCCAACTCTCTGACTGTGATTCGACTCCCTGACTGATATCTGACTATCAGATTGGTATCTGACTCTCTGACTATGATCTAACTACCCGATTGGTATCCAACTATTAGATTGGTATCCGACTCTTCGATTGTCATCTAACTATCTGACTTGTATCGTCCGACTATCTAACCGTTCCAATATATATCATGCATAACAATTATGTCTACTGAAGTGCAAGTGGGTACGAGGTATTTGTCTTGTATCAATCGACACCATCAAATTTTGCATCGACCAGTGAGTATAGTGAGTGTCGTCCTCCACCTAGTACTCATGGGTGGTGGCTTCGAACGGTGGACTGTGCCCAACTCTACATGCATATTCCCCTTCTGCCACTTCACTCGAGCTAAACTTCACCTTGAATAGACAGCTCAAGTGCTATGTTCATCGCCTCTCGGCACCTACATGGGCAAGGTTTCAGTACCATCCCCACATACACTCAATAGCTAAGAGCTTGCATGCCATTCAAAGTACCTTTTACAAGGGGCAACAATAGAGCAACAGCATGAGATGGGTCACAAGCGAGGTCAGCACAACAACCACTCTGTAAAAGCCCTAGATCAAAGAGCTACCAGATCCAACTCCTATTGCACATGCATTGCCAGATGAAGAACCGAGGGAGGAGCTAGTAGTATCACCTTGCAAGAAGCAATTGGTATAAGGTTCTTTTAAAACTTTCAGCATTTCACTTGATTTGCAGAATAATATCCATTGGCTAAAGATGATAGGGCTGCTCAATCATGCCAACTTGCAATGGAATATGTGGAAAGCTCAACCTAATGCACTAGAGTAGTAAGGGCAACTGCACTAGGTAGGGGGCAAACTCCCATCTGATTTGATAGTGAATCTAGGATTGACCTCGCATGTTTTCAAGCTCCCCTTAGTCGATGAAGAAATTTTCTATGAGAAGCATGCGGAAGCTGACATGATTCGAGAGTTCGGGCTCGAGCAATAGCAAAGAACTACTTTCTCTTGTACAATGTTGATTATGTGTTTTGTATGTAGCAACTTGAATCATACGTGGAATGAGTGCAATTGTTGGTGAAGACTAATTCCATGTCTAGAGATAGCTATTGCATTCTGAGGGTTGTAGAAAAGGGATGCAAGATCTCACGGACGAATTGGATCTATGCAAAACTAATGGCATAGGTCAATCGCAATGATCTGTCACAGATGAATAGCCACTCCAAGGTGGGTCCATTCATCTCCACTCTCTATGGTTACAGTAAATGATCTTTCGTGTTGATGAGAGGAATTCTAGAGCCGCATAAAGAGCTTCAAACAAAAGCAAAATGTGATGTCCTTGAAGACAAACGGAAGTGGTAGTCTTTCAATGACTACAAGGCCATTAAATACAACACCAATGAGGCATATGTGGTAGGATTCGGCACACCACTATCTGATGCCTTGTGTGATACACCCATTGGGGGTCCGAGCTACTGCAATCAACTGCTGGAATTGAAGGTGAAAAACGCCATTGCTCTAGTATAGGAGGATTCTTGTACCATGAAGGCCGCCGTCGTGCCAGCCCTACAAAACTTGAGCATACCATCTTCTGACGTAGGTTTGAGTACATGCCGATCTCGAACTATTTCCATTAAGGAGGTTGAGCATGCCATGGGAATCCTTCACTCCTTTCATGATCAACGAAGTGGTGTTGGGGCAACATTTTCTTTTCAATTGTTGCAGGCATTGCAGATGGCGAACAAAGATGAATTGCTACAGCAGGCTGCCATGCATAAGAAGGAGCACAAATAGTTTGAAGCAACGAGGCAAGAATTGGAAGTAGTGAAGACCGAGTATACTGCATACAAGTCTCAAAAAGAGGAGCAGATTGAGAGAGCAAAATAGTGTGTCTGTCCAACATGCTTGTGGGGGTTAAAAGCCACTGTACCTTAACCCCGATTATGTACAATACTCAAATACATATATATATGGATGGCATAGAAGATTAGGGTGTTTTGCACCCACCAAAACTTGTGTGATTGTCTCTTCTGGCTCTCCCTCTCTCTCTCACCTTCTTCCATTCCGCTTCCATTGTTGAGATCTCTCAACTAGTATTAGAGCGTGGGTGTTCTAGCTGAGCCCGGGTGTGAGCCTGGAGCTCGGAGTCTACTACTACAGCTCTGTGGGAGGAAGGAGAAGCTCAGTTGGGTGTCTTTACCTGTATCCTGATGTGCAAAGACCTTGTAGAAACTTTTGGAAAGTTCTCTGAGTGGTTTTTTGCAAGCCAATAGGTGCTATCGGAGGGAAAAAGACAGTCTATTTTAGACCTGAGAGTTTTGTGATGAAGATATATTTCTCTAGAGGCTGAATCTTGCCTTGAGATCTAAAGAAAAGTTGTAGAAGACTTTGAGTACTTCATTTTTGTTTTAATATCTCTATCATTCGAGTTTTCAGTGAAAAGTTACAGCTCCTACAAAAAGTGATGAAATTCAATTTTCTGCGTGGATTTCGTGTGTTGGATATCCATATCCAGGCCACCATTTGTAGTTCAGACACTTCGAGTTGATTTAGAGCAATCCAAAACTTCTACCTATGAAGATATTTTCGATTCCGTGAAGTTCTGAAGCTATAGTGAAGCTTTGTCTACTCCAACGTCTTCATTCCGTCATTTTTTGTGTGAGTGGAAACTCAACATCTGGCCTCCATTTGTAGAGCTATCTATCCCGTTGGATCCGGGACTGCCTGAAACATATGTCTACAAAGATGCTTGCTATTCCATGAAGAATCAAAGGAGTTGTGATTCTTTGTGTTTTTCCATCGTCTCTTTGAAGGAAATTTCTCAAAGTTTCTAAGAGCTTGTCATTGATTGCCATGTGGCATTTTGGCTAAGGTTAAGTTTCTTAAGGTTCATTTTTTGTAAAGAAATGCAAGGTTTGACTGGCTCCTACTCCATCCTTGGATGAGATTTTGGAGTTGTGGTAGAAGAGAGATATTTATAGATTGTCTTGCTGAGTTTGATTGTGCAGTGACGCCCATGTTTTGACCGAGGTTCTATTTTCAATAGCGGTCATTGCTGTGGGGCCATGATTTCTTGGATATACCTTATGCAGATCACTCTGGTTACAGTCTGTTGAGCCGTGTGTGCTCATTTAGGGTTTGCATTGGATTGCAGTGGATGCCTTACAGGCCATTTGGATGCATTGCGATCCTTGTTAGATGCACTGATTGGCCTAGATTGCCTTGTGGGATGCTTTATTGATGGACGTTTAGCACACATATGCTATTTTATGCTGAGGGATAGCTTTGACATATTGTAGTGGATGCACAAGAAGAATACAGCCTTAAATGTGCAAAGGGGCAAATCACAGCTCATGGGAAGTCCCATGAAAGAGGGAAGTCTCGTAGCAAATCTAGGGCACGGAACATTGAGTGTTACCACTGTGGCAAGAAGGGCCACATGAAAAAGGATTGCTACAAACTCAAAAGAGAGCAAGAGGATAAGAAAAAGACTGCAAATTGGGGTGCAAATAAGAAGGAAGAGAGTCCAAGGGAGGACAAAGGAAAAATGAAGATCGAGGAGATCAATGCAGTCACTGATGATAGTGACAATGACATTCTTTTCATGTCTAGTCTACCTGCAGACTTGCTTACCACTTCAAATGTTGCATATTCCCAAGATTGAATTTTGGATTCTGGTGCTTCATTCCATGTTACTCCCCATAGGGAATGGTTCTCGACGTATAACAGTGGGAAGACAGGTTGTGTGCATCTTGGAAATAACTATACATGTGACATAGTGGGAGCACGTGACATAAAGTTTTCTTTTGTAAATGGGTTTGCATTTGTTTTAAAAATTGTGAGACATGTGCCTAAGCTAACCAAGAGTCTCATTTCACTGGGTCGGCTAGATGATGCTGGTTTTCATACCAATTTTGGCTTTCAATGTTGGAAAATTCAGAAGGGCGATCCCTTACATGTATTAGGGGTGTCTGATCATGTTGTTGTAATAACTGACCAGCCAAGTACTTCATAATTCATATGCAAGCATTATCCTTAATATTTGTTAGGGCATCCTCTATTAGCACTAGCATGCTAATTAGTGGTCCTCATGACATTTTTGTCATAACCTTCTCAGATTTCCTCTCTAGAACTTGCTAGATTTAAGGATTTTCTAGCCCAAATCAGTGTCAAAGCCTTCTATAAAAAATTGATAGCTCATTTTGTTCTATTGACCCTGTCACTTGTCATCCTTGCATAGAGGCCATGCTTATCCTCTCTGTATCATTCCAATTTTGTTCTATTGGCCCTGTCGCTTGTCGTTGTGTGATTTTTAAGGTTAGCAATTAGCTTGTTCATCTTGATGCTTAAGCAAGCATCATCCTCTAGCATTAGCTAGGATTTTGTATTTTGTATTTCTTCTTCTTTGGGAAAATCATACAAGTATCCCTTAGAATTCAACTAAATTTTGCATGTGGCCCACATGATCTTCGTGACTCCATGAAATGTCTTCTTCACTACTTTGAAACTATTCTAAAATTGAAAGCTATTGTTAAGTAATCTTGAATTTGATAAGGAATGTGTGCGTGGAGTACAGTCAGTGGCATATAACATGTGCTTGCATGATTGTGATTTGGAATCTCAAAGCACATATATATTAACTTTCAACACTTACATGATTATGATCTAAAATTTCAAAGCAAAGATATATTCTTTTTCATATGCTAGCTAGATGTTCTATTTAATACATGCTAACAACCTTAAAGTGTAGCACGTTAACATGTTCATGCCCACCTTACATTAGAATGGGGAGTCCATGTTCAGGGTACATTCTACCTTGAATATTCATTCACTAGATCTTCCAACCATTAATAGACAACTAGTAAAAGTACAAACAATCGAATCATGGTCAGAAAGACAAGTCATGATCAGGATATACAATTTGCATTAAAGAACACTCTTGAAGCAACTGTAGAAAGATACATCCTTTTCATTAAGAACCAGTCGAATAATACCCAGTATCCACATAGAAGTTACCCAAAAGATATACATAGTCTTCATACTGCCAGACTGTAGTAAAAGTATCATGATTTAGACTACAAGTTCCAAACACATGCTAAAAGGCAGTTATAACTGCTTTCTTGGTTCCTACTAATAGTTACACATATTACTATTGGCCCATGATCTTCCTAGGACTTATATGCCTAACCTATGACTTAGGCTAAATGCCAAAATACCCCTTGACACCTGGCACTTCTAGTGGAGAGGATTTTTCAAAAATTGGGAGGCACGAACCCTTTAGATTAAGTACTCCTTCATGCATTTGAGGTCTATGGTCTGGGAACATTTGAGATCAATGCTTTCCTTGATAGCTTGCGTGTCTACTACACTGGTAGCCTCATTGGTGACTTTGGAGCGTGGAGTGTCTTCCAATTCAATTGTATTATCACCATCGAGCTGTGCTGTGTCTCCCTTTTCCATGCTCATATGTAAATCTGCAGCCTTGTGGGGATCATCATCAGTAACACATCATTTGTCTTCTTCGCTTCCTGCTCCGAAGAAAAATGAAGTCTTGACTTTGGAGTGGTGAAGGCATCAGATGTGTCTTCAGCCTATAGCGAGCTTTCCCCTAGGGCATGTTTCGATTTGTACTACAATTGTTGTATTTCCTTATCCATAATCTCATACGTATATGTGGTAGAAGCAAAAGCTTCATAAGGCCATTTTGCAACAACTTGTGCCCTATTTTTTATATTCATCCACAATTGTTGTGAGGCTTCCATCAGCTGTATTTTTAAGTCTTGGATGTCTATACTAGACATAAAAATGTCACCCACCTTCTCAACCATCGATTGCAGTTGCTTTTCAACATATTCTAGTGTGTGGATTCTCTCTTTAAGTATAATATTGTCCAGACTCCACTTGCAACATAACCTACCCCTCAACAATGTATTGTAGTTCATTCAAGAATTCAATTTTTATTTATTCCAACCATTTTTAAATAGTAGGGAAACATGCATTGAGAGCTCTCAACAATGGAAGTGTAATGGAAGAAGGTGAGAGAGAGAGGGAGAGCCATAAGAGAGCGTCACACAAGTTTTGGTGGGTGCAGAACACCCTAATCTTCTATGTCATCCATATATATATATATGTATTTGAGTATATTACATAATTGGGGTTAAGGTACAATGGCCTTTAACCCCCACAACCTCCCACTTATAGGCCAATGTTCCTTTAAGGGAGAACAACCACAATGAGCATACTATCCAATGCCCATCAATACATGACAATACTCAAACCACTGACTAGGTAGACTCTTTGTCAACATATCTGTAGGGTTATCATCTGCATGGACCTTGACAAGCTCTATGCACTTGTCCTCAAGTAGCTCCCTGATAAAATGGTACCTAACCTGAATGTATTTGGTCTTTGCATGAAAGACGGGATTCTGTGCTAGCTGAATAGCAATCAGGAATCACTATGCAATGTCGGTACACCTCCGCACAATCAGTAAGCATCACATAGTCTACCCCTGGAACAAATCTCCTAGGTGGTCTAGACACTAGATTTTCTTCTCAAGGGCATTTCAATTTTTTGTCCCACCTACATATCAGCCACATTTGGCTCATTATTGCCACCAATAGATGATCCATCATTTGCCCTTGATTGTGTACTTGTGGGCGTACTTGGTGGCAACATTTCCTGCACATTCGGTGCATGGACAACTTACTGTCTATCAACATATGCGAGTGGATTCACATCCTAGAAAGTGATTCTCCTCATTTCCACATCCCTCATGGGTGTCTTATAAATCTTCTTCTCATTGAAGACCACATCATGGCTTCTTATGATTTTCTTTCCTTTTGGATCCCAGAGATGATAGCCCATCTCTCCACTTTCACCATAACCTAGAAAGATGCATTTCCTAGACTTAGGATCTAGCTTCTTCCGAAGCTCTTTTGGCACATGTGTATATTCCTCACACCCTAGATATACTTAAATGAGAGTAAGAGGGCTTTTGCCACTCCATGCCTCTTTAGGAATACCACCATCCAAACTCTTGCTAGGTGATCTATTGATCACATGCACTGCAGTGTTCATTACCTCAGCCCAAAAACCACCAGAAAGACTTGCATTTGAAAGCATACATTGCAACCTTTCTTGAATGGTGCGGTTCATCTGTTCTGCAACTAGATTCTGCTTTGGAGTACGAGGGGACGTGAGCTCCCTCCTGATCCCACCTGTATCACAGAAATGCAGAAAGTCATAAGAGATATACTCTCCACCATTATCAGTCTGTAGGGATTCAAGC
The DNA here is from genome assembly GCF_047967505.1 of Dipteris shenzhenensis. Lineage (NCBI taxonomy): Eukaryota > Viridiplantae > Streptophyta > Polypodiopsida > Gleicheniales > Dipteridaceae > Dipteris > Dipteris shenzhenensis. The sequence continues at coordinate 31,632,916 of NC_141600.1, read as the reverse complement.
GTTCTACCTGACTAATTTTTAGCCAAAGCCAACCATTTTTGAAATACCTAGAACATGTCGCTTTTCCGAGCTATAGCATAAGCCCACACTTTCCTAGTTGCATCATCAATGAATGTCACATAGTATTCAGCCCCACCTAATGACTGTGTAGGCATGGGACCACGTACGTCCGAATGCACTAAATCAAGCTTTTCAAGCTCTTTCTTTCCCCTTCTTTTATGGGCTGATTTATTTGCTTCCCATAGAGACAGTGCTCACAAAATTCAAAATCAGAAAAACTCAAATGCGGTACATAACCCAAATGGCATAAGAGTTTCATTCCATTCTGGCTCATGTGCCCTAACCGCAGCAATGCCACAAAAAAGTACTTGGGTGGTCAGTTATTAGAACAACATGATCAGACACCCCTGATACATGTAAGGGATAGCCCTTTTGAATTTTCCAACTCAAAAAGCCAAAAGTGGCATGAAAACCAGCATCACCTAGCTGACCCACTGAAATGAGACTCTTGGTTAGCTTAGGCACATGTCTCATATTTTTTTAAACAAATGCAGGCCCATTTGCAAAAGAAAACTTTATGTCACCTGCTCCTACTATGTCACATGTATAGTTATTTCCAAGATGCACAAAACCTGTCTTTCCACTATCATAAGTGGAGAACCATTCCCTATGGGGAGTAACATGGAATGAAGCACCAGAATCCAAAATCCAATCTTGGGAATATGCAACATCTGAAGTGGTAAGCAAGTCTGCACGTAGACTAGACATGGAAAGAATGTCATTGTCACTATCATCAGTGATTGCATTAATCTCCTCGATCCTCATTTTTCCTTTGTTCTCCCTTGGACTCTCTTCCATCTTATTTGCACCCCAATTTGTAGTCTTTTTCTTATCCTTTTGCTCTCTTTTGAGTTTGTAGCAATCCTTTTTCATGTGGCCCTTCTTACCACAGTGGTAACACTCAATGTTCCGTGCCCTAGATTTGCTACGAGACTGCCCTCTTTCTTGGGACTTCCCATGAGCTGTGATTTGCCCCTTTGCACATTTAAGGCTGCATCCTGCTTGTTGCCATCCATAGACTTCTGTCTAATCTCCTCAGTTTAGTACTCCACCAGGTGCAAAGTTACTGATAGCTATACGGAAGGTATCCTATGAGGATGACAATGAACATAAGAGAATTATTGCCTTAGTCTCCGCATCAAAATTCATTTTCTAAGCCTGAAGCTGGCTAAAAATAATATTGAATTCATTCAAGTGAGAAGCAATGGAGACCCCTTCCTTGATTTGCAGCTCCAACAACCTCTTCATGAGGTAAACTTTATTAAAGGTAGTTTCCTTCTCATAGGTGGCACATAATTTCTTCCACAAATCTTCCGTAGTCTGCTCATTTACTACTGCAAAATAAACTGACTCTACAAGATGAAGTCTAATAGTAGACTTTGCTAATGTATCCAACTCAATCCAATTATTCTCAGACATATCTCAGCTTTAGCTTCAACCCCTGCCAAGGGTCTAATCTACTTCTTTTTGAATAAGCACATCCCTTATCTGTTCTTTCCACAAAGAAAAGTTTGTCCCATCAAACTTTTTAATGCTAAAAAACTCCTTTTCAGACATGGAAGAGGATGCCATGATGCAAATGAAACAAAATCCCAAATGCTAGTACCTACAAGAGAGAAATCACACCTAATACTAGGTGCATGCAATATGTCTACCTTAATGAAGGATAGTGTCACCAAAACTCAAGGCTCAAAGCATCAAAATGCAACTGACTCATGTGCATATACTATGCATCCATATGATTAAATTTGGCAGAAAAGAAAATATCAACCCGCAATGACAAAACAATGGCAAACCCAATGCCAATAAGAGCCAAATGCCTCAAGCATAAGCACCGTCCATGGGCATAAGCATCAATAATGTCTCATCCAAGAGATCATAGCACAACCTGTGCATCCACTGCAATATGTCAAAGCTATCCCTCAGCATAAAATAGCATCTGTGTGCTAAACGTCCATCAATAAAGCGTCCCACAAGGCAATCTGGGCTTTTAACCCCCACAAACATGTTGGACAGACACTATTTTGCTCTCTGAATCTGCTCCTCTTTCTGAGACTTGTATGCAGTATACTCAGTCTTCACTACTTCCAATTCTTGCCTCGTTACTTCAAACTATTTGTGCTCCTTCTTATGCATGGCAGCCTACTGTAGCAATTCATCTTTGTTCGTCTGCAATGCCTGCAACAATTGAAAAGAAAATGTTTCCCCAACACCACTTCGTTGATCATGAAAGGAGTGAAGGATTCCCATAGCATGCTCAACCTCCTTAATGGAAATAGTTCGAGATAGGCATGCACTCAAACCTACGTCAGAAGATGGTATGCTCAATTTTTGTAGGGCTGGCACGACGGCGGCCTTCATGGTAGAGGAATCCTCCTATAATAGAGTAGTGGCATTTTTCACCTTCAATTCTTGTAGTTGTTTGCAGTAGCTCCGACCCCCAATGGGTGTATCCCACAAGGCATCAGATAGTGGTGTGCCGAATCCTACCACATATGCCTCATTGGTGCTGTATTTAGTGGCCTTATGGTCATTGAAAGACTGCCACTTTCGTTTGTCTTCAAGGACATCACATTTTGCTTTTGTTTGAAGCCCCTTATGTGGCTTTAGAATTCCTTTGATCAACACGAAAGATCGTTTACTGTAACCATAGAGAGCGGAGATGAATGGACCCACCTTGGAGTGGCTATTCATCTATGACAAATCATTGCGATTGACCTCTGCCATTAGTTTTGCATAGATCCAATTCGTCCGTGAGATCTTCCATCCCTTTTCTACAACCCTGAGAATGGAATAGTTGTCTCTAGACAAGGAATTAGTCTTCACCAACAATTGCACTCATTCCACGCATGATTCAAGTTGCTACATACAAAACACATAATCAACATTGTACAGGAGAAAGAAGTTTTGTGTTGTTGCTGGAGCCCCAAACTCTTGAATCATGTCGGCTTTCGCATCCTTCTCATAGGAAATTTCTTCATCGACTAAGGGGAGCTTGGAAACATGCGAGGTCAATCCTAGATTCACTATCAAATCGGATGGGAGTTTGCCCCCTATCTGGTGCAGTTGCCCTTACTACTCTAGTGCATTAGGTTGGGCTTTCCACATATTCCATGGCAAGTTTGATTGAGCAGCCCTATCGTCTTTAGCCAATGGATATTATTCTGCAAATCAAGTGAAATGCTGAAAGTTTTAAAAGAACCTTATACCAATTGCTTCTTGCAGGAGGGTGATGCTACTAGCTCCTCCCTCGGTTCTTCATCTGGCAATGCATGTGCAATAGGAGTTGGATCCGGTAGCTCTTTTATCAGGGCTTTTATAGAGTGGTTGTTGTGCTAACCTCGCTTGTGACCCATCTCATGATGTTGCTCTATTGTTGCCCCTTTGTAAAAGGTACTTTGAATGGCATGCAAGCTCTGAGCTGTTGAGCGTATGTGGGGACGGTACTGAAACCTTGCCCATGTAGGTGCCGAGAGGCGATGAACATAGCACTTGAGCTGTCTATTCAAGGTGAAGTTTAGCTCGAGTGAAGTGGCAAAAGGGGAATATGCATGTAGAGTTGGGCACAGTCCACCGTTCAAAGCCACCACCCACGTGGAGGACGGCACTCACTATACTCACTGGTCGATGCAAAATTTGATGGTGTTGATTGATACAAGACAAATACCTCATACCCACTTGCACTTTAGTAGACATAATTGTCATGCATGATATATATTAGAACGGTCATATAGTCAGATGATACAAGTGGGATAGTCACATGACAATCGAAAATTCGGATACCAATCTAATAGTCGGATACCAATCGAGTAGTTAGATCATAGTCAGAGAGTCGAATACCAATCTGATAGTCAGATATCAGTCGGGCAGTGAGAGTTGGATACTAGGTGGATGGTCAGAGAGGAGTTAGATTCTTGTGGGACTCTGCCTAGTAGTCCAATTAAGTCAGCCAAGCCTTGGTCTCTGCTAGACCACATCAGATTACATTCGAAGCATCCCAAAAGGAGGTTGAGCAGATTTGCATCCAATTCAAAACCTGCTATTGGCGTTTGAATTGTGTTTGGATGTCATGAGAAGAACAAAAATCTTTCCTCTATAGTTGAGTATGACTGAAAGGTGCAGAAGAAAATCATACTCCATTAGGCAACATCACGTCAAACCTGATATCTGGACTTTGATCCAATAGAGGTTGACTTTGCAAAGACGGCAAACTGGTAGTGTGGTTCTATGGATCTAAGTCAGATGGTGGTCGGATTCAATTCTAGCTCCTTTCTTCCACTTGAATCAAACCTGTAGTGGCATCCTGAGATCCTTTTATGTTCACAACTTTTGGACTTGGTGGGTCCAGTCCAACATAAGGTTTTAAGCAAAACCCATTCATAGGTGTCATAAAAATATTGCCACGTAAATCAGTGAGTTGAAAAGTTCCCTACTCAAACAAATCTACCACTCTGAAAGGACCATCATACCTCAACTAAAACTTTCTTGGCATTTTCGTCAATTTTGTATTGAACATGAGAACTAAGTCTCCCTTCCTGAACAACTTCAATTTAATATTTTGGTTAATCCAAGCTCTCCTTCGCTTTTGAATTATGTCAGAGGTGTATGAACCCAACACCCTGTCTTCATCTAATTTAGCAATTGCTCAAGGCTATACTTAATTGAATCCTTGAAGGTGCTCTATAGCTACCTTGAGACTACATGTAATAAACTCCATAGGTACAATAGCCTCACACCCATAAACCAGTCGGAAAGGGGTCATACCTGTATTGACCTTGTAAGCTGTTCCTAGGGCCCATAACATTGAATCCAATTTTTGATCCCAATCACTTGGATTATCTACTATTACTCTCCTGAAAATCTTCTTCATGATTTTATTGGAGCTTTCAGCCTGACCATTCCCTTGTGGATAATAGGCTGTTGATTTCTTATGTAGTACCATATGTATCTTAGTTAATATTTTGATTGTCTTATTAATGAAATCTGAACCCCAATCAGAAACAATCTCAATGGGTACCCCAATCTCACTACAATGTTGTGATAAAGGAGCCATGCTACACTCTTAGACTTATTGTCCTTAAGTGCCAATGCCTCACCCATTTTGTGTAATAGTTAGTTGCCACAAGGATATACTGGGTTACCACTATATTTTGCAGGTGGTTTAATGGGGCCTACAAAGTCCAATACCCATTTTTGAAATGGGGCTAAAGGAAGAATAGGCTGATGTGGCATTCTATCAGCATCCAAGGGTCGATCATCTCTTTGGCAAGGCAAATAGGCCTTTGCATATTGGTGAGCATCCTTCAAGACTGTGGGCCACCAAAGACTGGCTTGCATAATTTTCCTTCCTATTATCTCTTCTAAGAAATGTCCTTTGGCAAATCCTCCATGAGCCTCTGCCAGCACTGCTTCTTACTCATGACTTTGTTCACATCTTCTAATCACCTGATCGATTCCCCGGTGATAAAGAACACTAGCAATTACCAAGAAAGGCTTGCTTTGTAAGACAAGTCTCTTTCTTTGGTGTCTATTCAATGAGTCAAGAATTAAACCATTCGTGAGGAAAAAAAACATGTTATCATAGCAGGCTGTAAGATCTTTAAGCTGAACCATAAAGAGTTCTACATCAGGTAACTGATTTGGAATGCTAGTCGGATCTTCGCCGAAAGTCAGTCTACTCAAATAATCTACAACTAAATGTTGTTTTCTAGGTGTATGGATCACTGTGTAATCAAACTCTTGTAAAAGAAGCATCCATCTCGCAAGCCTACCAATTAGTTGGGGCTTACTTACCAAATAAATCAATGCTTGGTGGTCTTCATGAAATACCACCTTGTTTCCAACGAGGATGCGTGAATTTCTGCAAAGCATAAACCATTCCCAATGCCTCCCTTTTAGTGACACCATAGTTCTTTCCTACTTTTGATAGGACTCTATTAGCATAGGAGACAGGTTGGAACCATTTCTTATGTTTTTGTTGCATTAGAACTGCTCCATCCAATGCACCCACAAATACATTAAAAGGTAAGGACAAATCTGGAGGCTAGAGAATACATCACAAGGTAAGGACCAATCTAGAGGCTAGAGAATTGGAGCTATTACCAACATTTTCTTATTAAGAACATCAAAAGCTTGCTGCTCACACATACTTCCTCGATTCTCATGTTAACTTTGTGAACGTAGAGCAAACCTCAGAAAGATACCTCAAAAATTGATTGTGCCCTTTAACTTGACCTATAAACCTAGATAATTGCTTTACATTCTTTGGAGGCAAAGCTTGTTATATCACATATACCTTTCTAGGGTTAGTTTCCATACTATCCTCTAAAATAATATGCCTCAGTAGAACTCCCCTTTTGATAGCAAATGTACACTTTGCTAGATTAAGGCTCTACCATGCCAGTTGACAATTCTCAAAGGATAATCTGAGCTGGTCAAGATGCTCATTCCTCTTACCAAAAACCCTAGTGTGCCAACTCCCTTTTTAAGAATACCAATCAAAATCTTGAGTATGAGATGAATTTAACAATATGCTATGAGTACAAATTAGTCAAATTAGCATGGTTCTGTTCTACACCAAAAGAGCTTTAAATATGTCTTTATGCCTTGAAATTTAGGTAACACATGAAAAAATCACATTAATTTCAACTAAGAGAGGTTTTCATATTTTAGTGTATTTTTTGTTTTACTCCTCCCCTCATCCAAAAGACCCCCCCCCTTGAGCATCACACATTATGAAAAATATGTACAAATGTTAAAATCTTGCATTATTTTCAAGGTATATACCATATATTTTGTGATAGGGGGGACATGATATTTTCATATTTTTCCCTTGCATATTTGAATTTTTTACAAGAAATACATCCATATTCAAAAAGGACCTTTTCCTCACATACCCTAGATTTTGGACAAGGGTGGTGACATGATACATATTGAGTTGGTCTGCCAGGCCAAAAACTAAGAAATCATCAAAGAAAAACCCTCATAAAAGAGGTAAGATACTCTGCAAATACTTCTTGAATCCACTTTTGGAAGGTTGGTGGAGCATTCTTTAAGCCAAAGTTCATCAAGAAAACTATATATTTCATGACTTGCAATAGTATCTAACATAGTGTCACAGAAAGGTAATGGAAAAGGATCAATAATGGTAGCTGCATTTAACTTTCTATGATCAACACAAGTCCGCACTGTGCAACTTTCCATTTTTCTTAGGAACTATTACAATGGGAGATAACCAACTAACGTGATCCAAGGGATAGATAAACCCCACTTGCATGAGCTTCTCCAACTCTTCTTTCACTTGCTTTGCATAGTTGGGATTCATCCTATATCTCCGTTGGACATTTGGAACTGCATCCAATTTGAGATTTATTCTATGTTGACAAAATGAAGTGTTGAGATATGGTGCCATGAGCACATAGATTAAAGGGCGAAGGTATGTGATAAGAAATGTATTAAAGTAGCCACCCTAAGATGTGGACTACATGATGTGGAGATGTGGATTGAGGATATCCACAAGGAGAGATGTGGATGAGAGGATCACACAAGTGTTGACTATTCAAAGGGCACTCTCTATATAAGAGGCCTATCATGTATTGTTGAAAACACATTGCAATAGACATAGATTTACTATCTCCCTCTCATGCCTTATTTAGTGTGCTTTGAGCCTCCTTAGTTCTTTTGCTGATCTTGTGTGCACTAGGCTTAGTGGCGATCATATATTGGACCTTTCTCATGGTATCAGAGCTTAGGTGCTCCACAAGCCTAGGTAGATTAGTGAGTGTTTTCTTTCCCATGCTTTGTGTATAGAGAAATAAAATTTGGCACACCCATAGTACCTTTAGGGAGAGTTCTTATGTGTGAAACTATGTCCATGGAAGACATTTCAAGATTGATGATGCTGTGAAGAAGCTGTTGTTGCAAAAGGTGTTTTTACAAAGATGTTTCTCTACAAATGAAGACTTGCAACTCTACGCGCCTCTGAATAGCCTCCTTCAATTGCCTCTTACCAAGGGAACTCTCCATCAAAGGCTCCAAAAGTCATGTGAGGCTCTAGCTCCTAGCAGCCTTATCTTCTGCATCGCCTCGACTCAGTCACGACTCCAAGTACTCTGATGGCCTTCACTCAGCCACCAGCATTTAGCAACAGTCTCAAGAGACCTTCAGTAGCCTGCAATAGGCATACAAGGCCAGCAGGTACCTCCATTGAGTGGCGACTTAAGTAGAGCTCAGGAGAGGTGACTAATGCCAGTAGCCTCTCAGCTCGACCAGCGACTCCACAGCCGGCACTACCAATGAGCTGGCCTCCAACAAGCCTCCAACCGCTCCGTCTGTAGCCTCTTCAATGTCTACTATGCCATTGCCAGTCAACGGCTCGACTCACTTGCACCTTTGATTGAGCACCGGTGTCAAACATGCCATAGCTACTTGTACCAGCGAGCATCTGCATCAACGCCCATCTCTAGAGGTGAGCTCCTACCAGCAACCATCGCCTCAGCTCTTCCGTAGCCCACAAGCTTCTAGACTCGACTCCAGCAGTAGCCAACGGGCCTCCTTAAAATGTGCAATCAATAGCTCTAGCGCCCATGCAACTATTATAGATGAACACCCAACCAGGTCCAAAGGCTCCTCCAAAGAGCCAAAAAGCAGCCACTCGCAGCATTTATGACCTAGAAGCATCACCAACGACCAGCCCTTCACACATCGCCAACCACCTGTGCAGTAGACTCCATCGAACCGCGTCAACCTTCAGAGTAGCTCCTCTAGCAAGGAACTATTCACAACCTGAGACTCCACAAGCAAGGCAAGAGCAAGCCTATGCTCTACAAACAGCCTCATGGGAGCCTCTCTCCAACAAACAACGATGCCATCCACGTACAGTAGCTTCATTTCCATTGCCATGAAACTCGCATGTTCTCTAAGGTCTACTCTTGAGACACGTGGCAGATAGAATTTGACCCAGGATAGTAGGTTAACCTTGGTTAAGTTCATCTGACCCTGGGTGTGGAGAGGATAAGGACACGTGGCAAATAAGAATTTTAACCATAGTTAAGTTTAGGTTAACTGCCACATCACCAAGTGCCACCTAAGCACATAGCCCCTGCCAAGCACAGTTTGAATTCTACATGTGAATCCCTGTGCCACATTAGCAAAGGCCTTCTCTTCTTCACAGAAAGTTCGACAAGGCATAACTTGAAATTTAGGAAGAATTTGTGCACGCTCCAAAAAGGAAAAGTCATCGTCTTTTCAAGCTCTACGTTCTGTCAAGTCAGAATCATTGTATGCAATTAGACACTGCCAATATTGAAAGAAATCAATTGGTAAGACCTTTGCAACAAATGACAAATCAAAGCATGAATGCACACATCGTTGTCATAAGTATGCCAAAAGCACAAGTGCATGAGATGACCATAGCACGAAGCATGGCATCCACACATAAAGCATTAAGGCACATGGAAGAACAAAGCATCATGCATTAAGCTACGAAGCGAACGCCATTGACATGAAACATTTAAAAGTAAAATCCTTTCCACCTTCAGCCCATATGTTTTGTAAATCAAGCCTGACCACCTGAGAGTAGCTATGAAAGCACCCAAGGGAGGTATTGACATGTAAAAACCACACTTGACCACCTTAAGTAGCAATGCATGCACTAAGGGGAGGTGATGGAATGTAACTCACATCTGACCACCTTGTAGTAGCCAAAGGATCATGGCACCAAGGGGAGGTGTTGAGATATGGTACCATGACCACATAGATTAAAGGGCAAAGGTATGTGATAAGGAATGTATTAAAGTAGCCACCCTAAGATGTGGACTACATGATGTGGAGATGTGGATTGAGGATATCCACAAGGAGAGATGTGGATGAGAGGATCACACAAGTGTTAACTATTCAAAGGGCACTCTCTATATAAGAGGCCTATCATGTATTATTCAAAACACATTGCAATAGATATAGATTTGCTATCTCCCTCTCATGTCTTATTTAGTGTGCTTTGAGCCTCCTTAGTTC
>NC_141600.1:31322842-31377842 GCF_047967505.1 Dipteris shenzhenensis | reverse complement strand
TATGACTTTTTGATCTATCTTTATTAAGATTAAGTGAATTGACTTAATGCTCCTTTAGATATGTGTTGATGTGCCCAATTAGCAAGACTTGCATACGTACATGGCACTCTATCATCTTCTTAGTATCCTGAGGCTTGGCCAAGTTAATGTGAAGAAATTCCCTTTTTTAAATTAGTCATTCTTGAAGCATTAAGAACAACAATAAAAATAAGTTGCGTGTTAGTATGCGGTACATTTTAAAAACATAACAATTGATACATTTCAAAGACAATTGATGAGCTCTCATGAAAAGGGTTCGACTAGAAATGAAGATTCAATTAGCAAGATTGATGAAAGGCAAGGCAAACAGGTGGGTAAGCCCAAAACTACAACGCAGATGACTTTTTCCTTCTCTTCCTCTCTGTATTTCCTAGCTCAATATTTGGGAGAATCAAAGGCCGTATAACATTAGAATCCAAGCTACTAATGCTTGTTGTAGAGCGGCGCATACTCAAAACTGAAGCGTTTGATCATAGTTAACCATCCAATAACCAAGCATGATATTGTGGAGTAGCTCAACCATCACAAACCATAATAAAAAATTCACAGCTTGACCTAGTTTTGAACACCTTCTTACCAACATTAAATCTACAAGCTGGTGGAGCTGTTTTATGATACCGTTTCTGTACGGGCAGGATCACTCCAAGTGGCGTCTGTGGCTATGGGATTATCCCCAGGAATCAGCAACGGGGGCCCAAGAGAGTAATCCGTTCCAGGAAACAATTCTTTCCCTCTTAGACCAGTACTTGGAGTTGGAAGAAGCCTATCAAAGACTTCAGCTGAGTCGGAACCTGTATGTATGCAGGTGTGTGCATATAATGTTGTATGGATTAATAAACATATCCCAAAGAAGATTTATTAAGATTAGAGATGATGAGGATTCAGGCGGCAGCGACCTCTCCGGACTCGGATTTTGACAGTGTGGACTCAGGGATTTCATACACTGCAGCAGCGGGTTGGGTTTGGGTGACTCTATCATTGCCCAAGAATGTGGGTATCGTTTGCTCCGGTGCATTTCTGTTCGCTATTACCATTTTTCATTGGGTGATGCTAGCATCGCCTATTGACTCTCTTAGAATGTAGGTATCGTTTGCTCCGCTCAACCGAGTCTCCTTTTATGGTTTCCTGAATTCGCATGGTGCTACAGGCAATGGAGAACGAGCCTAGCACCGAACGCTCATTGCCTGGATTACGAGACCATTATCAGCTAGGCAAGGTCCAAATCAGCTTTGGTGCATCCTCATACCCACCTACCCTACAGCCCAATCCACAGGTCCAACGCTACTGCTTCTACTCTGTTTGGAATATGCCATGCACCTGCCAGGCCATCTTCTTCATTCAGCTTCTTAAAGCACGTTCTATGCATCGTGCTGCATTATTATAGGTGACTGACCGGCCTGGCACGCCCCACTTGGCCTTGGCAGTGCTAGCTTTTTGCCTTGCTTTATAACCTGCTTCGTTATTGGATGTGTGGACGCTTGGTTTCTCAATGAAGCTTGCTGTGGTCTTGAATCAACAAGCTAAGGCTCCAGTTTGGGTGTTCATTGCCGTAGAGAGCACTATCCAAGAATGGAAATTTCAAGGAGGCCTCGGTCTATCCTCCAAATTCCTCTAATGACACAGCCTGGTTGTGGGATGAGCTTAAAGACAGGCTCCAAGGAGAGCATTGGCTGCTTGCTGGTGACTGGAACATGACTGAGAGGCATGAAGCCCGTTCCCACGCACAAGGGACCAAGGTATGCAAGGTAATGCTTTTGAATTAGTGGACTGTGAAGATTTCAACCTGGAAGGGCTAGGTGGACAGGATGCAGGATAGTCAGGGCTGGATGCTCCCATATAGCAGAGGTTTCCAAGTCTGAGCTCAGCCGGCGGTTTGTGATGCTGCCATGGCTAGGCCATTCTCTCATAATCTGTGCATCTTCGGCGGCCTCTTCTGATTCCGGATGCCTGCTTTCAGCTGCTCCTTTCCTTTGTAAGTTCGTTTGAACTTCTTCTTCAAACTTTTCGCTCAGTGCTTGCTCGGTGAAGAAGGGTGGGTCCACCGTCTGCAAGAATCGAGAACGAATGCACAGATCTAGGAACCCATTGATATTGCCTTTGCCTTGGCACATTTCATGTGCAATTGTCATGACTACATAAACTCTAGCTCGCAACCACTAGATGATGTGCGCCACCTGCAATAATTCTGTGCTGATGTACGTGAGACTTTGGCAACTGATGAAGCCCACCGAATCCCATTGAAATGGAGAAGTATTGTTCTCTCATTCAATTCTCAACCGCTTTTTGCTTGAAGTAGGCCACCCTAAGTCTCCACTCTTTCAACCGGGTTCCATGTATATTCATAGTAGATTTTCAGGAAGGGATTGTTGACGAGTGAGAGAAACACCCCTGTTGCTAATGAGTGACCTAGACAGAGATCACTCTTCCAAACACTCATGCACATGAAATGTACATGAGCTTTGCAATAATTGTATCAATAATTGTGGAATGCACATGAACTTTGCAGCCATACATAGCTGCTCATCGGTATGCTTAGTATTATGATAGCAGAACTCAGCCAAATGTAGCCACTTATCCCAAGTGGTTTAAGTGGCTAATTTTCTGTTTGCGAGATTTCCTCCTAGCCTGCTTGTTGTTGACTCATGCTACAGAGCACATGTAGAACTGCGTTTAATTAATGATTGTTCAACAACAAACTTAACGAGAGGGAAGGGACTAAGACTGCAATAGCAGTAGAGAAACCTCTGGAAAAAATGGAGCACAAATGCAAATCATTTCGGCCAGACATGGAAGCCCAGTCTGGTTCATGCTCCTGGAGACGTCCTAGTTGAGTGGCGCATCTAGTTAGTAGCAGGGAAGCCGCCAAGACGAGCGGCACATCTGTTGGAAGACAAGGTGAAACACACAAACTTACTTGCTACTGCTGATTCGGGATGGCTCACGGCTCGCAATCCTCGTGGAAATCATCAAGGGATGGCTCAAGCTCATGGTGCTGAAAATCGTTTCTCTCTCTCCAGTCGCTCTCATGGTCTCTTTCTCTCTCTCGCTGAAGCTCCAGAACTGATGATTTTTTAGTGCAAGTCATTACACCCATTGCGAAGCCTATGCTTGGTCTCTCCATGGAGAAACCAAGCTGAAAAGTAGTAGCATCACCATGGTTGAGCCAGATGTCAATCCCTTGGGCGTACATCCACCACCATCATGCGGTACATCTGCTCCATCATACAATCTTTTTATTTTCCAGAGAAAAAGGAACTTCTATTAATGCTTGAAAACACCATACAAAACAGCTACCAAAAGGAGTGGTAGATGGTAAATACAAAAGAGAACAGGTTGCCAGCTATAGGACAACCTACCTCTTTCCGGATATCCGGCTCATGTTAAAAATCGACCAACATAGGGTGCGCACAGCGGAAGACTGATAGACTGGCCCAAAAGCTCACACAGTGTGTGGTGACTGAAATCACCAACTTCTTAACTTAGGTGCTTCAAATAGATGTGCAGACTGATAAATAGATAATGATCCAGCTAGATATAGAAGCTACCAAGAGAATATATTTCCGTACAAAGCTATGGACACAATACAAAAGAGATAGATCCAAAGTCCCACCAGAGCATGGTCCTTTGATCTTACCACCTCGTACTTCTACTATCTGCCGGATATCTCTAGAACTTGAGCCAGTGTGCTCCACCTCGAGCGTGTGTAGACTCTCTGTCCAGATCTCAGTGCCCTGCTACCTTGGTAGGCAGCCTAGGGCTCAGCCTTGAGGTAAGGCTGCAGCACCACCTCCAGCACCCCTTTACCTCCTAGTTGTAGGCCAAAGGATGAGGGTAAGGTGCTTCTATCTACTCCTCTGATGGCCGACCTGCTGGATGAAGTAATGCCCTGCAATGGGCTCATTATATAGGCATCTAGGGCCCTCATAACAGCCGACTGGCAACCCCTAAATGGCCGACTCAATCTGTCCCATAGCCGACTGGGGCAGGCCCTCAAAACTGCCTATAAGTGGGGGCCCAGCCCCCCCTTTGTTGTGTGTGCCAGCCCACTGGCTGGCCCCCTCCATGCCCCCCTATTTTGGGGCTGTGTGCTGGGTCTTATGACCAACCAGGCTGGCCAACCAGCCAGCTCCTTGGCCGTATATAAGGGCAGGGTGCTGCCTACTGCAGCCCCTCCCTTTCCTTGCAATCTGCTGTGCTGCTGCCAAGCCCTGCTGCAGGCCTTTCACCTGCCAATAGACCTGTTCTTACCTGCTGCTGCAGATCTGCCCTTTTGCAGGCCCGTTCCATCCCTTGGATGCCGTGCCTTCTGCACTGTCTCTGGCGCCAACTGTTGCAGCCTTCATCTCATGTGAGGTGCTGCCCATGTGGCAGCCCCCTCTCTCTCTCTCTTCTTTGGGCATATCCTGCCCTAGGTCTCCCTCCCCCACACTCTCCTCATTTGGGGGCTTACAGATGGGGAGGTGACCTATCCAACAGCTCAATGCCTAGAGAGATTCCGAACAGGAACTAGCAACCACGGTGGTGGTCTATACATCCAGTGAATACCCCTCGCGAAAAGGGTGTAAATGATTAGTGCAGGCCAGGCCTTGCAGAAACGCTTCCACCTTTTAGCCTCACTGAACCTGGAGTACTGGGCTCCCAAATGGGCACGCAAAGTAAAAATGATGTCCTGCCAAATGGCAACTAAGGCGTGTCCTCCCTTTGTGAGGCTACTATCCCCCAAGTGAAATCCCTCATCATCCTCTGTGTACTAGCCACAATCCTGAGGGAAGCCAACCACATCGGCTGTGCGACATAGGCAGTGAGGGATTGTCTCCAGAATTCTATGCATCGTGCTGCATTATAGGTGACTAACCGGCCTAGCATCTTTATTTTCCACACCACTTGGCCTTGGCAAGAACAAACTGCTCTGCTAGCTTTTGGCCGTGCTTTATAACCTGCTTCGTTATGAAGCTTGCTGTGGTTGGCCCTCCAGTCTTGAATCAAGAGGATAAAGTCAAAGCTAAGGCTTAAGTTTGGGTGTTCATTGCCATAGAGAGCAATATGCAAGAATGGAAATTTCAAGTAGGCCTCGGACTATCGTGCAGATATCTCTAATGACACAGCCTGGCATGATGCTGAGGAGAGTTAAGTAGCTTGTATGGATCAATGGCTGCATGTAGCTATACACATCTAGAGATATCGATCGGTGCATTTGAGTCGTATTCTGTTGCTAGACACCTCTTTTATGCCATTTCAAGCTCCACCACATGGTTGGTTTGACATATGCTATTTGCTTTTTACCATTATTTACCTAAGGTTGCTGTGAATGGTATAGATCTTCAATAGTTGCACATCATGGGTTAGTATGGAAAGAATAGACCCTATAGGCAATCCTCTGATTGCCTCATGTAAGTGCTTTTGGCCATTATTTACCTAAGGTTGCTGTGAACGGTATTGATCTTCAATAGTTGCACATCATGGGTTAGTATGGAAAGAATAGACCCTATAGGAAATCCTCTGATTGCCTCGTGTAAGTGCCTTAAGAAAAATCAAGAAGGATCTCAGGCAAGTACATGCACTCTGCCGACTCACTTGGGACGTGACGTGCTTGAAATGCATACAATAAGCCTCATGAGGAGATGCATACTGCAGAATGCTTTATTGATTGTAAATCATGTTGACAGGGGCTGTTTTTTATGCAATCAAACTTTTGTATCTATTTCAAAGGTTGATGCCCGTACTATCTCATGAATCAATTGAGTTTTTAATGTTGCCATGAATGTGCTGAAACAGAATTAGCTATATTTCTATCTAGCTCTAACTAATTTCCTCCTAATTTCTTCCCCTTAGTCAGACCTAGACTAGACTAACTCCGAAAGCTAGAGCAGGGATCGCCAAATTAAGTAGGAAAAGCGGAGGGTAGAATGGGATACCTTTTAGCAAATGGAGGGTAATGTAAGTCATGGGCTGGACTTACCACAGTGACTTGTGAGGGGCTGCACAAGGCTCGCACAAGGACAGAAAAGGATTATTCCTTATTGAATTCCCAGCTGAGCAATCAACTCTGTTATACAATCTAGTTTCATTCAGTGAATGGAATAAGATGAATGCATGTGGGTCAGCAACACCTTTTGCAAAAATCAGGGCAATTCCCCAAAGCTACCATGTGGCATCTTTCGAGTAGGCTACAGTACAAAGGATTGACTACAAAGCCAATTAAAATTATACTGAACTACCCCCTTTATTATAGTCCTCCCATCCAATTTCGAGAACTATAATAGGAAAGGAAAATAGTGAGAAGAGTAGATGGCACCGGATCATCACCTTGCAACAATGATGATGACCAAAGCCTCCTAATTACTGCATCAACTCAGTAGGTAAGGGTGCTGAATCCACAATAGATGAGGACTGCCACGACGATGATTTATCAGGCCCCTCCATTTGATGTAGTATTCCACATATGATGTATTCCAAAGTACATGGTCCCGAAAACCAATGATTTTCTTTGAGATGTCTTCTAGGGTCCATGCTCGCTTATACCCATCGTGTTCTAGCATGCCTTTACCCTTGCACTCCCCCCTCCTCCTCCCTTCTCCTCCCCTCCTTTTTCCCCTCATCCTCTCTCCTCCCTTCCTTCTCCTCCTCTTCCCTTCTTCCTCTTCCCTCCTCCTTCCTCTACCTTGACCTTGTTCGTCCTTCTCAACCCTTTGCCCCGTGAAATTGTGATGGAGACTAGCTCTCCATTGCTCAACCTTGAACCCATTCTCAACCTTGTGACTCTTTCTCAACCTTGAACTCTCTCTAAACCCTAGAACCTCTAGTAAGCTTTCTCAATCATGCACACACTAGAGATGCTTTCCATGCTTTAGCCTACACCTCCCACCAGAGTACAACCCAAGGACCTATGCTCCATTTGTGAACACTTATGCTACAATGAGAAAAGAGACGACATAGGTGACCGACACCCTCGAATTTGGAAATGAGAGAAAAAGTGATAGCAGAGTCATTGCTATTAATAATGCCTCCATTTTGTTGATGGTGTAATAAGAGATTAATATGAATGTTATATGTCTAACATCCAAATTGAACTGAAGTGAGTTTACTTCTTTTCAAATGTTTAATTTATTTTTGAACTATAACATGATGATTTTCAAGTTAGTAATTTATTTTAAAAGTTTTGTAGGGAGCAACATGAAGAAAGTAAAAACTTTGTCTCTTGCACTTTAGAGAGTGAGTTGACTAGGCTGTAGCCATGCTCCACTTCTCATGGAGATGTAGGAGCTCCTATATCCCAGGTACTTAAAGCTACACTTCAATTCAAATTGTTGCATCTAGTCTCCAACAAGAGAGAGAGAGAGAGAGAGAGAGAGAGAGAGAGAGAGAGAGATCAAATGAAATTTATGGTAGAATCTATTGGAGACCCAAGAGGATTAATGTTAGAATCGTTAGACCAAGTGGATGAATTTATGATTGGAGAGCCAAGAGAATCTATGTTAGAATTCATTCGAGACCCAAGAAGATCTATGAACTTTCTTTTTTTTATGTTATAACATTTATGAGAGAGAGAGAGAGAGAGAGAGAGAGAGAGAGAGAGAGTCCCAAGAGGATCCCTGATTTTTATGAATTGAATGAAGTGAGTTTTATGTTAGAATTCATTGGCACAAAAGAGGATCTATGATTATGGAACATCTTCTATTCTTTACTTTTCATCACCCCAATATATACTCACACATGTCAGGCACACGCACAATATCATTGAACTCTCAATATATAAAGTCATGAAAGTCATACTAACTACTTTGAGGGTAGGCTACAGTAAACACTTACAAGGTAAGCTACTAAAATCATAGAAGCCACACACTCTTTTTGGTCTGACATCCAACCATCCTGACTCCAACAAGTCTGACTCTACATCTCGTGTCCATGCCCTACCAAGCCTTCAAAGGTTGTACCATTGTATGACCTCGAATTAATATTGTATTCTAGAAACATGTAGCCGCTGCTTGAGGTTTTATTGTTGTATTTAACTCTGGATGCATGTTTGTGATGCCCATTGGCGAAAGTTGTATTTGAAGAGCATGTTGCTCAGTTGTAAAGGCCCTAGGAACGTATCTCATAAATTGGATTTGATTATTTTCTTGCCCATAGTAAGCTGTTTGAATTCGCAAGCATAATGATAAAATTTACTTTTGAGGAAATCTTCCTACCTATCTAGGAGGACTTTGGCTTGTACTTGATGGCAAGATTAATTTTTTATAGATGTGTGCGTGTGTGCGTGTGTGTGTGTGACAGTGGGTTTGCTATTGGGTGCTCTGGACTCTATGGAAGGACTAAAATCAAAGAGTCTTTGGTGATCCAACTTTTGCTCTTTTCTCTTTTTAAAGGCACTCTTTGCAGCAATCCTTATATGATTGTCTGCAAACTCAATCGATAGATTATGATGTATGCTTGTCGTATATTGAGATCTTCTCTTGATGTACCTAGGCACATCCTTTTTTGGGATAGTGTCTCTATAATATAAAGCATAAAAGAGTTTCACAAAAAAACAAAAAAAGTGTGTGTGTGTGTGTGTGTGTGTGAGAGAGAGAGAGAGAGAGAGAGAGAGACATGTATTAACGTCTTTCGAAGGCCTCATGGGCATATAAGACAAGGTACAACCAAGAGCAGGAACTCTTACAAGCCACTATGGATTGAGGCAAAGGGCTCACCTAAGGCCCTTGCTGTGTAGTGCTAATAAACTCAAAACAAGTAATGAAAACTAGTAATGAAAACACAAAAACTCAAAAATTTTGAGAAAACAAGAGTTGGGATCTAGTGTAATCTATGATCCTAATGCCATGTTAGCTCCTATGGGATGTGAAGATGTCGTGCACATCTCTCTGTTGAGTCATCTCACACTGTAGTAGGGGGCGTGGTCATTGTAACCTCTATATCAGATTTGCCATATCAAGAGTGACACCTTGAATTTAGCGGTCCAATCAAAGTAAAACTAAGATCGGCTAGAGCTCCCTTGTGTGAACTCTGGTCACCCTCTATATCGTGGATGGACTCTGCGTCTTTTGCTCCACGACTCAATGAGCACTATGCCTTCCGACTCTACCCTCATAGCAACTAGCTCCTACTCCTCCACTCCAGTATGTCTTGGGGCTATTGACTCAAATGCATAGAGATCTATGACATTTTAGTGTGCTCAATCTATCTCGATCTCCTATGGCACTGCCACCTCCTCCTACTGATAAATTTCAATAGAGTCTCTTTGTGTCACCCCATCTCAATCATATAAAGACCAACACAATATTGGTCTTGAAAGTGGATCAGCCAAGAGACTGGCCCAAGTCTATGTCCCTCCTAAAAGAAATAGTGGTAATGTCCACGGATCTCATAACAAACTAGGAAATGATACTCTATCTTCCCACCTCTTCCAGTGTGCATAGTCTACAGATCCGCTTCTCTTTGGATGTGCCTATGGCTCTCCTTGCCTCAAGGATGATGCTTTACAAAGTCAAAATTTATTAAGCCTATAATGTCTAACATAAAAAAACCATGGCATATGGACAATTGAACTGCAAGCATAGCCAAATGGCCTACTCATCCATCTTGGATAGAAGCGTTAGTAATTAAGATGAAAAATCAACAAATGAAAATAGATCTAATATTTAACATACGTAAAATATTAAAAAATGATTTTCAAACATTCACAAAAATAGATTACATTTCAAAGATCCTTACCCTTACCTAGTAACATATCTAAATTTTTTGTTTTTGAAGTTTGTCTTAGGCACCACAACATTCACTTTCATCAGAACACCATTTTTTGGATCATTACTTTCATTATTGTCATCTACTTTATCACCTTCATCCTCAGTTTCATGTACATCACCTTGTACTCATTGTTGAATGGCATCAATGTTGGTAGGTTTGTCTCCTTCATATTCATTTTATGATCCTCATTCTTAGGACGTTCCATCTCCATCATGAGGATCCACATTCATAGTTTCAGGAAATACATTTCTCACATGTAGCTATTTCTACATCCTTGTTGAATAATTTTGGTGACATAGTTTAGGCAAGAGAAATAGTGCATTATATTATTGAAAGCACTTTCAAGAAAAGAAATGCATTAAAAACATTTTATTTTTTGCATTGGGGTCCCTACAAATAACTTGGCAACATTGAGATTTGAATAACACAACCTTCAAAAGCCTATAATTGACTTGAATTATTTTCTTAGTAGTCCAACATAATTGTGCTCACTATTGATTGAATTTTTGCCTGTTACACTTGCACGAGTGATACATTGCTTTACTTTATGCACATACCTAGAGTATTAATTGTTGAAATGATATAACACGACTAGATTACATCATTTATCAATCCTCTCAATGCAAAAGTGATGACCATATGTCCACATAGCACCATAGATACATGCCTATAATAATTTGAAGATGCAAACAAGTTCTTGTAAATGTATGTTCTAAGATGAAATGTAAATAAAAATATGCCTAAAGAAAAAATTTGACTTACATGCCAATGACATCTAAATATATCATCTCCTCCTCTTGAGCCACATGAAATTCATTATAGTGTACCTTGGTTATAACATATTGGCACCAATGTACAAGAGCTTTTAAATACTTCAATGCATTGAGAGATTTTGATTTCTATTTCAAGATGTTATCTAAACCTTTCTAGAAAAGTATCAATGAAGATGATGAAGTATAATTCTCTATTCAAGGGCATGGGAGACTCATAACCTCATATGTTAGAGTATGATCTAGAGAACATCTGAGCTTCTAGAGCATGATGTTGGAAATGGTTGCTTATGTTGCCTTCCTATGTAATTTCCATGTATCAACATGATTTATGTATATATATTTATAAAAGCAAACTTATAGAAAGCCTTTTACCATGTTTGATCTTTTCAAAGAGACTTAGGCTCTTGAAATTGAGGTGCCCAAACCCCTTATGCCATAATGTGGTGAGATATGCATCCTGATTCTAATGGTGTGCAAGAAGTGCCCTTTGAAATGGAACTACTAATGAAAGCTTATACATTCTTTCAATCTTAGCACTATCACTATCAAGTTTCCTAATTGTGCATCCATACTTGACAATGATAGTACTATCATTGTAAACTTCCTTGATTGTGCATCCATACTTGTTGGAAAAAAATTTCATAACAAATTCCTTCAATTTTATGAGGTACATATATAACCCATACTCACATTCTCTTTGGAACTTTTGTTTAGACCTAGTTTTAAAACCAATCCTTTTTTAGTGTCATGTATTTTTTTGCACCTTAATTATGTGGGCGCTAGCACTCGACTCCTGTCATCGCTTACACCTTAATTAAACTACCAAGTATTTTCAATGTTCATCTTCATGATTTTGATTGGTTGGTTATTTTATAACACAATAACAAGAAATTACATCTTTGTGTTGGAATTGCTCTTGAGATTTTTCCATTGGTATAATGTCCATAATGTCCATATTGATTTCCTTGATTTTTTATTTTGATTATCAACTCTATAGTACTAACCTCTAGTATATCTCTATGCCTCTTCCTACATTTAGTTTCCTAATGGCTATATTCCATAATGTGGAACGTGTTGGTAATGATGAGTTGATTGAAATTGTGAAGATTGATAATTGTTGAAATGTCTGCTAGGGTTGTGAATAGTTTCCTTTGGATTGATGATTAAATTTCTTCCTTTTCCTCTAAGAAATCCTCTTGCTCTAGTGGAGAATAAGTAATCACGATTCTATTCTTGAATAAATGTGTTTGACATTATAAGAAAGGATGTTGGTGTACCTTTAGTGACCATCAGCTTCAGAAAGTAATTATAGGGTAAATTCATATTAATAGATATAAAATATCTTGTCCATGGACATTATTGTTAGAGCATACTATTAGGGCTCCTAGCATATCCCTACAAATCTCTATACACACTTACTTGTGCTGGTAGGACACCCTATGTGAAAAATTCCCCATATGAACTAATCATTACATAATCTACATTTTTGTCATGCAAAAATAATTAGTTATATTTAATTTTTATTATGTTGCTAATTAGCACACAAGTTGTAACAAGTAGTATACTTTTACCCATAGTCCTTATTGATTTTATCAAGTGCAATTTACACTAATATTTCAGTAATTGTATCTTACAAATGGATGTCTATAGTTGTCTAATTTCCTTTAGTTTTACTAGATAATTAGGACCTATTTCTATTTGCAATCTGGTTGCATTGTTCAAAGTACAATGATTCTAAACATCTTCTCTACACTCATCCTATTCCATATAGTTTTATGTGCATCTACAATTGATTTCTTGTCTCTAGTGATTAGAATCATGTTATATTTGGCATTGAAGTTTATAAAAGTAAATGCTAGATGTGTTTTTTCATCCCATTAATTACAACAACCAATGCCTTATTGGACAATCTAGAAGGTGAAATTTTGATTATAAAGATAGAGATCCATCATGTAGGTATGTTCTTTTTTGTTGCAAAGGAAAAAGGATTTGTACATTATGGTACAAAAAATGACTTTCTTTTGAAGAAGAAATGCGGTGGTCATGATTAGGCAAAAGATAATAATCTACCCAAAGTTTCTAATTATTATCACACATGAACATACATAAGGGTAGATATATAAGGCCATGACCATTCATGATCAATGAACAAGGGTTATGGTGAGCTGTATTTGTGATAGCCATCATCAAATACCCAAAGAGATAGGTGAGTCCATTGATTCTAAAAGATTAATGTTTACAAACTATGTATTTAAACTGTCTATGGACAATGTTTTTAAACTATGCACATACAATGTTATCATTTTAAGATGCAATCATATACATTATGACATGGCTATGTGTAAGAATGAAACCTCATAACCATGAGACTACAAATAGAGACTTTGTGTTGTTTCATGCAAAAACTAAAGCTATCTAATTTGGACTACGGAGATCGGTACCATAAGGATTGATAGTTCAAACTCTTCTTTCACTAGGATGAGGTTGCTCATCAAAGACATAACAATATACCTCTTAGTTATGAGGTATACCACTTGACTAATCAAATGATCTCGACAAAAATATCTACTATAATAATGACTAGTTACCTATAGACTTGAAAAGCTCTTAACTAAAAAGATGTACATGATATTAGGAAACATCATATGTACATGATGAAGGGATAGATCTAAAGTCGTGGATCCAACCACTGATCTGCATAAAGTATGGACTGTATACGATAGCCATAAGTGCATGCTGAAACACTGAGTCTCCCTAGGTTGCACTATGGCTGAACCTGATGATGTCTACTACATTAGGGCAGGACCACACTAATGCATAGGTATCCTCGTGCTAAGGAATGATCTACTGGTCGAAAGAGGTGGTGATCACTGGATCCAAGGGTGCAATGCAGCATGAGTGAGCTGATGTTGAAATGTCCAGAAGACTGATGTGCTGATCTGAACTGCTAAAGGGAATTGAGCCCAAGGTATGCTCTGTGTCAGGGGTGAAAGCATCAGTGATGGATGCTGGAATGGAATCACCTGAAGAGCTAAATCACTGGGGCATATATCTTTGCATGCGACAAAAGATGTGAGTGCCTCGTACTGAGGACTTACCTGCTAAATAACTGCATGATCATAGGTGAAATCCTGCTGAGTATCTGCATCTGTGGCAAAGGATGGAGTCGGATCCATGCATGAAGGTGATGGATGTGCATCACGAGAATCAGTTTGAGCTGAATGTCAATGGGACTGCCTCGTACTGAGGACTTACCATCAAATATGCCTCATGTTGAGGGCTTCCCTTCTTAAGGATTTCTTTCAATTTATACCTTTACCTAGTACTCCTTCCCACACCCTTCTCCATATTTAACTATACCCCCTTATCTCTTTTTTCTCTCCCTCTCTAACCTTAATGCTCCTAGTTACTCTATAAAATTCTCACCCTTCTCAACATATATGTACTTAAAAAAAAAAAAAAAATCCCTTCTCCCCTCCAAAGGTTTTTTCCCCCCCTTACTAATTCCCCCAAGTAAATATTTCCCACCCTCCATTTTTCTCGTTATTAGTAACCGAGGTTATTCCTGTACACTTTCACTATCAAATGTGCCTCGTGATGAGGGCTTACCAAGAAGTGTGCCTCATGCTGAGGGCTTACCGAGGAATGTGCATGATCAAAAAGTGTGGGTTGATCCATGCTAACATCTGAAGCATCTACATCTGCATGTGATCTGTCAAGGCCAATGAAGATCGAGTCGGCATCATACACTGGAACATACCCTGTGGTAATAAATGGTCGAAGAAGGTTCTCTTTCCACTCACGAATCTGGTACGGAGTCATGACTGGTGTATCATCAACTGTGTGATGTGGATAACTCCATGCTGGAGGTGGTCTAGTGCTCTGTGCAAGAGGCTTACCCGTGCACTGGCAAGAGTGTCTACCTATGAGAACACTATGTGAGAGCTGCCACTTGGGGGTTTACGCACTAAACAGTCAAAACCAAGTCATGTAAGAACTACTGTGTGTGCCAAGGATCAAGCCTGTACTAAAGTGATGACAACTGTGTGTCGAGAGTAGCCAAGAGGCTGTACAAGGCTGATGTGTATGAGTGCAGGAACCAATGCCAAAAATAGTCAACAATGCGTGACTTTACATGGGTGGCATGTGTGTGTGCAAGAAGAATGCAACACTCCTCAATCCAAGAGGAAGATCACAGCCAAGTGTCACACTGAGTGATGAAGTGCCAAATTCCAAGAATCAGATATGTGAATGTGTACTCCGATGATAGATCCGTTGGGACTGACGCCGATAGGAACTAATCGAGTAATGTGGCAATGGCCGACTTGGCTTGATGGAGTTGGACCTCCTATATGGTGGTGCTATTATATAGCTAGACTAAACGTCGCATCATTAAATGCAGCAAAATGAGTTTTAGTTCATTCATTTTATGTGCTGGATGCACTGCAATGGATCAGGAGGTGGTTCTGATGAAGAGGATTTAATGATGCTGACGTGTGGAAATGTCAAAAGTAAGATATGAGGTGCTCAACACGTAGAGCATGATCTGGCTAGCATTTTTGCTTTTTTGTGATAATGTTGCCACGTGGCACAATTGCAACCATAGCCTGGTGTGAGGTGACCCTGGGTGAAGCCTAACCAACCCTATCTACAATTTAGATCAAAACAACATTTTATGCATTCTATGAATGATAATGTTGATTTGAATTCTCATCCAAAAACATGGACGAGAATTCTTAAGAAATGCAAGAGGATGTAAATTCAAAACTAGATTTCTTGATTTGGATGATGATGATGATATTTCCTTTGATGCACATACTCAAATGAGGAAATTCACAATGATGTGTTGAATACATATTCACGTTTTGATTCAAGAAGACCAAGTGCATTTTCTAATACCCATGCAATGTCTAGTTTCTAATATAGTTTCTCAAAAACTATTTTAAATAATGCTGGAAAAGATGCCAGCCATATTGGGTCATGGTGATGGGATGGAGTGGATGAAACTAAGGGTGTAAAGAAGAACCAAGAGAGCCAAAAGATCCTGGAAGAGTTCTCAAAAAACCACAATTTCAGATCGAATGTCTCCCAACACTTGGCCTCTATAAAAATATACATGAAAATTGAAATTAAAAAGTCCAATACCACAAAAAGATATAGAAATATAGCAAACAAAAATAGGCAATCTCCAAATAGAAATAGAAATTCTACAAAAAAAATTAAAAATTCAAATTTTGATATTTAAGAACTGAGATATGATCATGGATTCTGTGTCATAACTCATGAAGATATTTTTAAGAATTTGTCGATCAATACAGAAGATGATTTAAACATGGTGAAATATAAATTTTAAATAGAAAACAAATTCAACAATGTTCTAAAAATTTTGTTCACAATATTTTTAGTTATTTCAATAGTTATGATGTAGAAAAATCAGTGCTTCACTTCAAGAAGATAATTTTTTAAAAAATAGATTACAAGAAATTAGAATTTAATAAAATATATCTTCATAGTTGATTTTTTTATTTGGCTTTTGATTAGGCACAATGATGCCTGTGACATGTCCAGCATGTGCAAATGGAGTGAAAATATAATTAATTAATGGTCCTATGGTTTTATTGTGTACAATTTTCATTGGTTGATATTATATTTTATGGCTTCACAGTGTTGGCATTTTGCTATATAATGGTGGCACCATATTTTCGCATGTGCTCTTGCATTATACTTGAGTATATGCTCAAGTACAATGGTGACACCATATTTTTGCACGTGCTCTTGCATTGTACTTGAGGACATGATGATGATATGCACTTCAGTTAGTTTTTCTTTATTGCAAACTAACTCCTTCCTTTGGGGTATGGTAGATAGCCATGTTTGGAGGTAGGTTGAACATTGGTTTTGCACCAAGTTCTTCTCTTTATTTTTGGCATAGTCTTGAATTGGTGTGATGTTACATCAAGTGAAAGGTCTATTATATTCCATTATAATGGTCCTATAAATGATTCAGTGGGTTCAGATAGATAGAATTACAAAAAAATCTAACCACCGAGTGTGCCAGTGTTAGCAATGGAAATATTCACTGACTCTAATGTTAGGGAGCACTCACCAACAAAGTGTATTTACACTATGGAATGTAGGTAGTAGATTTACTTGATGCTTGAACACTCTATGGTGGCTTGTGGTCTTGGAAGGGGAGAACTAACCTGTGTGGTGATGCTAGCCTTCATGACGATTATGGTGGAGTAGGACATTTCTTACAGTGGGGACCCAATCGCATGAATGGATCTTCCCCGAGCAAGGACAAAGGGTCGTGCTCTTGGCTTCAACTTTGGGACCAACATAGAGTTGATTAGAGATCAATAATATGGTTGGCTGAGCAATACCATCAGAGTAAAAGAGAAGAAGTCCTCATCTTGTAGGTGTTAAATAGCATTCGCGAAAGCTAGACAACAAACAGCGTTCCTTCTTTGATGTGGAGAGTCAACCGGTAGTAGCCAGAGTCCTACCTTTACTGCAATAATCACTAGCAACTTCCATGGGATATAACTCCTAGAAAAATCCAAAATTAAAGCTGTCAATGCCTACCAGAAGCGACAAGGATCTGCCAAAGGAATATGTGGTCTACCTTTAATCTAATCTCCCCTACCTTGACATTCTCTATTCTGATCTACTCACATCCCTCCCTAACTCCAATACTATCCTCCATACCTTTCTAGAAATCCACGCTAATCCGTATTCCTTGCCATGCGTCTTTGCCCATGCTTCTCAACATTATTGCCTAATCCAAGAATCTAACTCCTATCATCCAGTTACACCTAACTTTTTTCCAACACTTGACAATACATCCCTTGAGGATTATCAAGTTGCTAAATCAATTTGCCCTGCTCTCCCTCCACTTTCCACCAACATCCCTACTTCTACCTTCTCAAATTCACTACTTGCTTTGACCTCAAGCTATTCCCCTATAACCTCTTCCTCTCTCCCAAGACCACATGTTCCTCCAATCTCCCTTGAGTTTTCAATGGAAGACACCAATAATGATTCCATCAATGAGCTTCAAGAATTGGATAATCCAATTCACACACCCACAAGGAAGTTGGAACAAGAGACAGATAGAATTCCCATGCCCGGTAACCCCATTGGTGATT
Source organism: Dipteris shenzhenensis (assembly GCF_047967505.1). Lineage (NCBI taxonomy): Eukaryota > Viridiplantae > Streptophyta > Polypodiopsida > Gleicheniales > Dipteridaceae > Dipteris > Dipteris shenzhenensis. Next base: position 31,360,138 of record NC_141600.1, on the reverse strand, counting down.
TTTGGAGGCAATACCAAACATGCAGTGAAGAGGAGGATGGGACCTCACTGGAATTTCAATGAGTATCCACTAAGCACAAATCACCCTAGACATCAGCATGAAATTGGAGCCATAGCCTGCTTAGTGTAGACCAAAAGCAAGCTGGTCAATGAAAAGTACCTCCTTGAATACATACAGGCTCTATCTTCCTTTTGCATGCATCCCATATTTGACGCGGTACCCCATCGCTATCAGTGGGATGCCAATCATCATAATCTAGATAATGCAGATGCTCCTTGCAATTGGCTATTAATCAATAGAAACTCTAAAATCAAATGGACAAGCCAGGAAACACTCATTGGAGCCTTGGACCGCCGACATGCATCAATTATGCAAAGCAGTTATGACAAAACACTCAAGGAAAGTGCAAGATACAGTGAAGCCTTAGCAGTCATCCTGGAGGTGTACCTCACCATTGACGACCATTTTCCCAACCTCAGCTTCAATACAAATCAACATATAGATCCTCAAACAACAAGTTTCCTCTTTCAAAGGGCCATATCTCTTCAAGGGTGCTATGTGTTCTTTTTTAAAGAAATGGTTGACACTGGCTTCTTAAAAACTGAGCAAGCAATCAATGGTGTTCGTGGATTACAAGGAAAAGATCAATAAGAAGCTCGCTCCATCTATCACCACCGCCATCTTTACCATACTCATTGGGTAAAGACAACTGCATCACAACATCATCTACAGACCCAACCATAACCCCCGAGGATGGGTAATCAAATCGGTCTAGGGGAGTTGTTAACCCTATGGCAACAAGGGCCAGAAGTGCAGTCTAGGACAACAACTATGAGAGCATTGTGTGTGTAGAATAGTGGAAAAGCTTCGCTTGTAATATCTTGAGCCTAAAAGATGGTATGATAAATCTTAAAGGGTGAGGATAGCCAAAATCCTCTCTAGAAAAGATCTAATCATACTTGCAAAATCAGGATCTAGAGAGAGAAAGACTAAAAGCCTATACTTTCCAAGGTCCCTCCACTTTATGTAGAGACCCAAAAAGCCCCTCCACTTTGTGTAGAGACCCAAAAGGTTCCCCCACTTTGTGTAGAGACCCAAAAAGTCCCTCCACTTTGTGTAGAGACCCAGAAAGTCCCTCCACTTTGTGTAGAGACCCAAAAGGTCCCCCCCAAAAGTGGAGGGACTCCTGTCCAAAAGGTCTCCTACAAAAGAGGTCCCACCACGGAGGTATCTACGGATTGTGTAAAGACCAACATGTATAAATATCTCTAAATGGAATGAAGCTCCCACTCTTTGGGGTTCAGTGTTCAAGCTCACTATTGTGTTCATGCGATTGATCTCCATTGCGTCCATGCTCTCTTACACAACCATGTTCTAGCATGCCCTTATCCTTGCACTCTCTACCCTTGTACTCCCTCCTCCTCCTCCTTCCTCCCTCTTCCTCCCTCCTCCTCCTCCCTCCTCCTCCTCCTCCCTCCTCCTCCTTTTGCTTCCTCCTCCTCCTCCCATCTCCTTCTCCTTCCTTCTCCTTCCTCCCTCCTCCTCCTCCTCCCTTCTCCTCCTCCTCCCTCCTCCTCCTCCTTCCTCCCTCCTCTTCCCTCCCCCTCCTCCTCCCTTCTCCTCCTCCTCTCTCCTCCTCCTCCTCCTCCCTCCCTCCTGCTCAACCCTTACCCCTTGAATCCGCAAAGGAGACTAGCTCTCCACTCCTCAACCTTAGACTCCTCCTAAACCCAGCAACCCCCTCTGAACCCTGAAACTCCTAGTTAACTCTCTCAACCCTGTCCCCCTTCTAACCCTAAAATCCCCTTCTAAACCCTTGAACTCTTGCGGAGGCGAGAGCCTCCATCAATTGTTAAAATCAAGCCCTCTTTCTCATTCACATGCGCATGAAATCTATTTTCCACGCTTTAGCCTACACCTCTCATTGGAACACAACCCGTGGACCTATGCTACACTTGTGAACACCTATGTTACAATGAGCAACGACATGACTGTAGGTGACCAACACCCTCGGAACCCGCACTTGGCTAAAATAAAGACAACAGTCTTCGAAGTACATTGGATCTTCTATAGCTATGATGGTAGTCATAAGAGCATAATTGGTAGTTTCCACTTGAATTAATTTTCCTTTCCAAGCATATGCCAATCTGGCTAGTGGTCTTCTTTCCTTAATAGACCGTCTGAGTTGTTGCTCTTCTCAAGGTGTCTCTAGCAATTCTTGCTCTTCTTCATCAACTTTTTCTGTAGGTGACTGAGTAATAGGTGTGTCTATCTCTTGTGAATTTGATGTTTTCCATTCTGATTCTTCATCAAAGATTACATCTCTAGAGATGATGACCTTTTGGTTGATGGGATCATACAATTTGTATGCTTTGCTTTCCTCACTGTAACCAACCATGATGCATTTGCGTGACTTCGCATCCAATTTTTTGCAATGATCATCATGTATGTGGACATATTCTATGCAACCAAATATGCGGAGATGCCCAATGTGTGGCTTGTGTCTAGTGAATGCTTCATAAGGTGTTATACCCTGAATTGGGTGGGTCGAAAGCCGATTAAGCAAATAGTTTATAGTGGCAATTTCTTCTGCCTGATACTGATTTGGAAGATGCCTCTCACTGAGAATTGCTCTAGCACTGGTACTGTTCTTCCTTTCAGCTCTTTGCACATGTGAATTGTCTTTGAATGCCATTACTTTTGCAAAAGTTCATGAATGCTAAAGACATGGATTTAGCTCCTCTATCTGAGCTCTTGAATTTGATCTTTCTGCCTGTCTGGTTTTCAACCATGGCTTTGAATTCTTGAAATCTAGAAAAGTCTTTAGATTTCTCTTTCAAAAGTTAGATCCAACAATATCTGTGGTAGTCGTCGATGAAAGTCAAGTAGTAAAGTGAACCATTGATGCTGCGGGTCTAGGCATAACCCCATACATCTATATGTATTAAATCAAGAGCTTGAGAGGTGATTCTACCAAAATTGGTTTTCTTTTGTTTACCAAAGCAACATATTTTCCAAGAAACTGTACTCTTTTGAAATTCCAATTGCCATATTTTGATTTCTTAGCTAAATCAAGCTTTTGAAATTGACATGTCCAATCCCTTGTGCCATACTACAAAAAATGGTATCTGTTGCGGCGGTTGAGCTGACATGGCATGCAAATCTGGTACTGAAGCTAGCATCCTTCCTTGACTGCTTTTCCTACTAGTAGTTGATATCCTCTAGATTTGTCTCTGATCGTGCATTCATCTCCATCAAAGATGAGTTGATAATTGTATTCCGTCATTTGCCCAACTGATAAGAGGTTCTTGTCGAGCTTTGGAACATCAAACTTTTAAGCAATCTCATGTGCTAGCACCATGGTTTCTGGATTCTCCCATTTAAGTTTGAGGCAAAATTCATCACTTGCTCCTGCTACAAGGTAGCCCGGCACATGCTGAGTCATTCCATCTCAAAATCCAGTGTTGTCCTCTTGCATGGCAATTAAACGGTCTAGGAGCACGACCGCTCGATCCACATATCGACGCGTTGTCTCACCTTCTAACTACTTCAGGTTTGCCACCTATAGGTACACATTCTCCGATAGGGATAACAACCATGGTTGGCCAGGATCAAGCATACACATACTATGGCATGGAAGGGCACAGACAAGGACCTCAATGTGAGCTTTGGTGCAAGCATAGAGGAGAAAGAGGAATTCCCATCATCAACTATAATGGAAGAGGTAACCAGAATCAACAGTAGTAGCCATCGCCAAGTGTTCACATGGTGTACTGGGATCCTATAAACGAAAAATACAATCAACAAACTCAAAGAAGTTAGGGTAATATACATGCATTGACAGTAACCAGATCTAAAGGTACAAAGCCCATGCTTGGCCTTGGAGATGCACCAAGAATGACAACACAACCAATGAACTGGCCCAATCAGGCACAGGTCAAAAATCACTCTACAGTAAACAAATACTTGACAATAATGTAGCAATAGAAGCAAGAACATCCCAGCTCCAAAACAAGGGTAATAAGGCCTAGCTCAACCTCGAACAACTCCAAAAACAGTCCGACAGTCTTCCGACAGAAAATGTCTGACATCAAGCTATAGCTAGTCAACTTTAGCATGGCAACATACAACAACTTAACAAGGTTCTAGATACACAAACAACAATACAAGCTTCTTCCAGCCGGAGATATATTCCAAAAGATAAAAATGATTTGCTGGTTGGAACGAGCTCGAATTTAGCAGAGCAGAGAAATAGTGGTGACATAGTCAAGTTGAAAGAAATCAAAGAGGAACAGATAGTTTCAATTCTAGACACCACGTTGAAAAATAGAAATGAGATACAGGAAAAGGCCAAGCATGAACATAACAATCCCACACTCTTCTTTAAAGAGCCTTTCGATTCCAAAGTTCAAATAACATTAGATCAACTTTTGAATCTTTTTCCAGCTTTCAAAAATCAATTATGTTAGAATTTGCATTTTATTGACGTTCCTCAATCCACAAATAACCCACAGAGTGATGATGATGAGGAAACACCTGCCATTTACACATCTAGTATTGAAGATGTGGATTATCAAGTCCCACTCATAGATGTGGATTATAAAAGGCAAAGGATCCTCAAAGTACTGGTAGATGGAGGATCAGGAGTGAACATCCTCTCTGAGGATCTATTTAAATTTTTTTATTACAATGAACTTGCACCAGCACCATTTCAAATCAGAATGGCTGACCAAAGGTGGATCCAACCTCTTGGAATACTAAGAGGACTGGAAATTACTATTATGGGACTATCCTTCATAGTTACATTTGTAGTACTCGGGATGGAGAAAAGAGATTGTGCCTATTCCATGTTATTGGGGAGGCCATGGCTGAGAGCTGCCAAAGAAAAGCAAGACTGGGGATTAGAAAGAATTACGACCAGAAAAGGCAAGAAGAAGTTTAAAATCAATCTCTCTTCAAAGAGAAGCTTCCCAAAACAAGCTCAGCCACTACAAGCAAAGGGCATTAATATGATAGCTGAATTTGAAGAAGATGAGGAGGAAATTTTCCTTAGGAGAAATCCTACTGTTTTTCCCATATTTGAAATTGGTGAAATTACTGTTATTATTCAAAAAAGGAGGGCAACATGGATTAATAGAAACATCAAGTTCAAATTGTTCAAAAAAGGTGATTTGGCGTTAATGTTTAACACAAAGTTGGGGAAAATGCCAGGAAAGTTTAAGCTCAGATATGATGGTCCCTTCAAGGTCCTTGAAGTTTTTGATCAAGGTGCCTTCAAATCAGTTGATGTTCATGGGAATGCATTTGACAAACCAGTCAATAGTTTCAGGCTCAAACCCTATATTGGACTTGACCCTACTCAAGTAAAGATAAACACAATCTCTCTGCAACTCTGCAAAGACCTCAATCAAGATGATATATATGTTTCAGCTATTCACATTGACAAATTTATATCCATCAGACTCCACCGACACTAGCTTGACATAGACATATGAAACATGTTTCATCTACACAAACGTTCAGGTATGCTCTAATCTCTACCAGTCCAATCCACTAAGTGCTGCAGGTATGCCAAACTTAAAGTGCCCACAATGGTGAGCGTGGGCCCACAACGACCATCCAACAACCATCCAACAAAGCTAGCGCCTTCGACTCCAACTCCAATCTGATGGGAACAATGCAAATGACTGAGCGCTTCGAGTACACTCTGACTTCGACCACAGTGTCTGACTCTGATGCCAATCTGACAAGCACACACGAATGGGTGAATGTCTCCAACACCGATCTGTTGCCTGACACATGTGACATTACTCATCCCACCCCAATCCGACTCACACCCACCGACTCACACCCAACTACGACATTCGCTTTCGCTCTGCTTCATGCAAAAGCAAACAATACGCTTTCGATCTGACTACCATTTTGACATCCAACAAAGCTCTAACTTACAGAAGGGTCTCCGACAATGCCCCGACCCTACTCCAACAACAAGGGAGTCTGTCTCACATGGGCTCCATCCTCCGTACTGACAAGATAGCCAGTGGACATACTCGATATGACTCCGGCCCTTATCGACAAGCCTTTTCACTCACATGAGGCTCACACCTCCAAAGTAGCCGTTCTCCCCGATAAATTCCATCATAAAAAATACATCCTGCAGTGCTAAATGAAAACTAATAAGTAGTCCCTCACACATGCTAAAAACCACTGCCAGTTTGTTGCATGCGCCACTGACGGACTGCCAATGCAACACAAGATCGATAGAAGCTTTTCCCATGAGCCTCCTCTACATATGGCTCCCAAACATGGCCATCGCCTTGCATTTCCTAGCACATCTAAAGAGCCAGAGCCCAGAGCCCAGAGCCCAACCTCCAACTCTTGAGCACAGCAGTGCTCTTTGATGCATCAAACTTCTGATGCCATTCTCTAGGTGCTTGCTTAAGACCATAGAGACTCTTCTTCAGCTTGCAAACTAAATGCTCTTTGCCCTTTTCTTCAAAGCCTTCTAGCTGCACCATGTAAATTTCCTCATGCAAATCCCCATGCAAGAAAGCTGTCTTGACATCCATCTGCATAAGCTCCATATCCTTTGATGCCACTAGTCCAAGCATGCATCTAAGTGTGGTCATCTTCACAACCGGAGATAATATCTCATCAAAGTCCACACCCTTCTCTTGCTTGAACCCTTTAGCGACCAAATGGGCCTTGTACCTAGGCACATCATCACCTGTGACCTTCAATTTGTAGTTCCATTTACATGGCAATGCTTTCTTTCCATGTGGCAAAGAAACCAAGTCCCAAGTCTTATTCTTCATAAGTGAACTCATCTCTCATTGCATAGCATACTCCCACTTGCGTTGATCCTCGCGCATCATAGCCTCTTTGTAGCAAGAAGGCTCCACGCAATCAGTAAGCATCACATAGTCTACCCCTGGAAAAAACTCATCAGGTGGTCTAGACACTCTAGAAGATCTTCTCAAGGCTGTCCCATCTGCATATCAGCCACATTTGGCTCATCATTTCCACCAATAGATGATCCATCATCTACCCTTGATTGTATACCTGTGGGAGTACTTGGTGGTACCATTTCTTGCACATTTGGTGCATGGATAGCTTGCTGTCTATCAACATGTGCAGGTGGATTCACATCCTGGAAAGTGATTCTCCTCATTTCCACATCCCTCATGGGTGCCTTATGCATCTTCTTCTCATTGAAGACCACATCATGGCTGTGTATGATCTTCTTTGCTTCCGGATCCCAGAGACGATAGCCCATCTCTCCACTTTCACCATGACCCAGAAAGATGCATTTCCTGGACTTAGGATCTAGCTTCTTTCAAAGCTCTTTCGGCACATGTGCATATGGCTCACACCCAAATATATGCAACTGAGAGTAAGAGGGCTTCTTGCCACTCCATGCCTCTTCAGGAACACCACCATCCAAACTCTTACTAGGTGATCTATTGATCACATGCACTGTAGTCTTCATTGCCTCAGCCCAAAAACCACCAGAAAGACTTGCATTGGAAAGCATGCATTGCAACCTTTCTTGAATGGTACGGTTCATCTTTTCTGCAACTCGATTTTGCTCTGGAGTATGAGGGGATGTGAACTCCCTCTTAATCCCACGTGTATCATATAAATGCTGAAAGTCATGAGAGAGATACTCTCCACCATTGTTAGTCCGTAGGCATTTAAGCGTTCTACCAGACTGATTCTCAACCAAGGCTAGCCATTTCTGAAATACCCGGAACACATCACTCTTCCGAGCTATAGCATAAGCCCACACTTTCCTAGTTGCATCATCAATGAATGTCACATAGTATTCAGCCCCGCCTAATGACCATGTAGACATGGGACCACATACGTCTAAATGCACCAAATCAAGCTTTTCAACCTCTTTCTTTCCCCTTCTTTTATGGGCTGATTTAGTCTGCTTCCCATAGAGACAATGCTTACAAAATTCATAATCAGAGAAACTCAAATGCGGTACATAACCCAAATGGCATAAGAGTTTCATTCCATTCTGGCTCATGTGCCCCAACCTGCAATGCCACAAAGAAGTGCTTGGCTGCTCGGTTATTGCAACAACATGATCAAATACCCCTGATACATGTAAGCGATACAAAGTCCCACACTTGGCACCCTTGGCCAAAAGCATGGATCCCTTCTGAATTTTCCAACTCTGAAAGCCAAAAGTGGTGTGAAAACCAGCATCATCTAGCTGACCCACTGAAATAAGACTCTTAGTTAGCTTAGGCACATGTCTCACATGTTTCAAAACAAATGTAGACCCATTTGGCAAAGAAAACTTTATGTCACCTACTCCCACTATGTCACATGCATAGTCATTTCCAAGATGCACACAACCTGTCTTTCCATTGTCATAAGTGGACAACCATTCCCTAAGGGGAGTAACATGGAATGAAGCACCAGAATCCAAAATCCAATCCTTTGAATATGTATCATCTGAAGTGGTAAGCAACTTTGTAGATAAACTAGACATGAAGAGGATGTCATTGTCACTATCATGTGTGACTGCATTGATCTCCTCGATCTTCACTTTTCCTTTGTCCTCCCTTGGACTCTCTTCCTTTTGATTTGCACCCCAATTTGCATTATTTTTCTTATCCTTTTGCTCTCTTTTCAGCTTGTAGCAATCCTTTTTCATATGGCCCTTCTTGCCACAGTGGTAACACTCAATGTTCCGTGCCCTGGATTTGCTACGAGACTTCCCTCTTTCTTGGGACTTCCCCCTGAATTGTGATCTGCCCCTTTGCACATTTAAGGCTGCATCCTACTTGCTGCCGTCCATAGACTTCCGTCTAATCTCCTCGGCCAACAAGCTACCCACAATATCATCAAATTTCAGTACTCCACTAGGTGCGGAGTTACTGACAGTTGTACGAAAGGTATCCCATGAGCCCTGGATTTGCTACGAGACTTCCCTCTTTCTTGGGACTTCCCCCTGAATTGTGATCTGCCCCTTTGCACATTTAAGGCTGCATCCTGCTTGCTGCCGTCCATAGACTTCCATCTAATCTCCTCGGCCAACAAGCTACCCACAATATCATCAAATTTCAGTACTCCACTAGGTGCGGAGTTACTGACAGTTGTACGAAAGGTATCCCATGACGATGGCAATGAACATAAGAGAAATATTGCCTTAGTCTCCACATCAAACTTCATCTTTTGAGCCTGAAGCTGGCTGAAAATAATATTGACTTCATTCAAGTGAGAAGCAATGGAGACCCCTTCCTTCACCTGCAGCTCAAACAACCTCTTCATGAGGTAAACTTTGTTAGAGGCAGTTTCCTTTTCATAAGTAGCACACAGTTTCTTCCACAAATCTTCCGTAGTTTGCTCATTTACTACTGTGAAATAAATTGACTCTGCAAGATGAAGTCTAATAGTAGATTTTGCTAATGCATCCAACTCATTCCAATCATCCTCAGACATATTTGTAGGCTTAGCTTCAATCCCTGCCAAGGGTTTAATCTGCTTCTTTTGAATAAGCACATCCCTTATTTGTTCTTACCACAAAGAAAAGTTTGTCCCATCAAACTTTTTAATGCTAAAAAACTCCTTTTTAGACATGAAAGAGGATGCCATGATGCAAATAAAGCAAAATCCCAAATGCTAGTGCCTGCAAGAGAGAATGACACCAAATACCAGGTGCACCCAAATGTGTATGCCACAATAGAGTGAAATATCACCAAAACTCAAAGCTCAAAGCATCAAAAGATGCATCTAACTCATGTGCATATACTATGCATCCATATGAGCAAATCTGGCCCAAAAGAAAATGCCAACTGCAATGGCAATCCAAAATGCCAATAAGTGCCAAATGACTTAACCATAAATACCGTCCACTTGCATATGCATCAATAATATCTCATCCAAGAGAGCATAGCACTATCAGTGCATCACCTGCAATGTGTCAAAGCTGTCCCTCAACATAAAATAGCATCCATGTGCAAAGCGTCCATAAAAATAGCATCCCACAAGGCAATTTAGGCCTATCAGCGCATCCAATAAGGACCGCAATGCATCCAAATGGCCTATAAATCATCCACTGCGACCCAATGCATACCACAAATGAGTGCACATTGCTCAAATTGCAACCAGAGTGATCTACATAAGGCATGCTCAAGAAATCATAGTCCCACGGTAATGACCACTACTGAAAATAGAACCTGAGATGCCTCAAAACATGGGCACCATTGCATAATCGGACTCGGCAAGACAATCTGCAAATATCTCTCTTCTGCCAGAACTCCAAAATCCCAACCGATGAGTGAGAAATGGGAGTTAACACTTATCCACTGCCATGTGGCATAAATCTAAGGTTTCAAAACCTTAGAATGAAAAATGCATAATAGAGAGACAAAATTGAATACACAGAGATCTATAACTCTGAAAATCCTCCACCAAATTGCACAAGAACTAATAGGTAGGGGTCTTTGGGTGTCCGAAACGCAATGGGACAGACGGTTTTGGAAACCGTGGTCTCAATCACTGGGTCCAACACACAGACTGAAACACGTTTTTGGAAACAGAGCTGTTTGTAAACTCCACCGGAGTGCAAATGATGAGTAACATAGAAGTTTTAGGATCTCCTGAGTCCACTGGAACTGACAGATCTGCAAATGGTTGCTCCAAACTTGAGTTCCAACACCCGGGCAAAAAACGCAGAAACTGACACAGTGAGTCAGAAATCCAATGAAATGATCCCAGATTCAAGAATGAAGGTGTTTCCAAGCTCCTGATGTGAAGTGGACACCAAAAGCAAGCAATAGTTGCCTCTACAAGTCAATACGGAGTCTCTGTCATCGAACAGAATAGGGAAAAGCTCAAAAAACAACTTTTTCTTTGAAAACACTTAACAAGCTCTCAAAACCACTTCGCAAAACCAAAGTGACTTTTCCAAAGGTTTCTCCAAGGTCTCTACACACTCGGATGCAAGTAAAGTCACCCACAAAGCTTCCCACAGAGCTTCTCCTTCCTTCCACAGAGTTGCTGAGCTTCAAGCATTCATGCATGCTCAGCTAGATTACCCGGGCTCTGATACCAGTTGAGAGTGCTCTCAATGGAAGTAAGAACGGAAGAACGAGAGAGAGAGAGAGAGAGACAGAGAGCCACACAAGTTTTGGTGGGTGTAGAACCACCCTAATCTTCTTTTTCATTCATTTATATATGTGTTTGAGTATTGTACATAACCGGGGTAAAGGCACAGTGACCTTTAACCCCCACACCATCATCTACCCTTGATTGTATACCTGTGGGAGTACTTGGTGGTACCATTTCTTGCACATTTGGTGCATGGACAGCTTGCTGTCTATCAACATATGTAGGTGCATTCACATCCTGGAAAGTGATTCTCCTCATTTCCACATCCCTCATGGGTGCCTTATGCATCTTCTTCTATTGAAGAATACATTATGGCTGCGTATGATCTTCTTTGCTTCTGGATCCCAGAGATGATAGCCCATCTCTCCACTTTCACCAGAACCCAGAAAGATGCATTTCCTAGACTTAGGATCTAGCTTCTTTCTCGAAGCTCTTTCGGCACATGTGCATATGCCTCACACCCAAATATATGCAAATGAGAGTAAGAGGCCTTCTTGCCACTCCATGCCTCTTCAGGAATACCGCCATCCAAACTCTTACTAGGTGATCTATTGATCACATGCACTGCAGTCGTCATTGCCTCAGCCCAAAAACCACCAGAAAGACTTGCATTGGAAAGTATGCATTGCAACCTTTCTTGAATGATACGATTCATCTTTTCTGCAACTAGATCTTGCTCAGGAGTACGAGGGGATGTGAGCTCCCTCTTAATCCCACGTGTATCACAGAAATGCTAAAAGCATGAGAGAGATACCTTCCACCATTGTCAGTTTGTAGGCATTTAAGCATTCTACCTGATTGATTCTCAACCAAGGCCAGCCATTTCTGAAATACCTGGAACACATCACTCTTCCGAGCTATAGCATAAGTCCACACTTTCCTAGTTGCATCATCAATGAATGTCACATAGTATTCAGCCTCGCCTAATGACCGTGTAGGCATGGGACCACATATGTCTGAATGCACCAAATCAAGCTTTTCAACCTCTTTCTTTTCCCTTCTTTTATGGGCTGATTTAGTCTGCTTCACATAGAGATAGTGCTCACAAAATTCAAAATAAGAGAAACTCAAATGCAGTACATAACCCAAATGGCATAAGAGTTTCATTCCATTCTGGCTCATGTGCCCCAACTTGCAATACCATAAAGAAGTGCTTGGCTGCTTGGTTATTGCAACAACATGATCAAATACCCCTGATACATGTAAGGGATACAAAGTCCCACACTTGGCACCCCTGGCCAAAAGCATAGAGCCCTTTTGAATTTTCCAATTCTGAAAGCCAAAAGTGGTGTGAAAACCAGCATCATCTAGCTGACCCACTGAAATAAGACTCTTGGTCAACTTAGGTACATGTCTCACCTGTTTCAAAATAAATGCACACCCATTTGCAAAAGAAAACTTTATGTCACCTACTCCCACTATGTCACATGCATAGTCATTTCCAAGATGCACACAACCTGTCTTTCCAGTGTCATAAGTGGAGAACCATTCCCTATGGGGAGTAACATGGAATGAAGCACTAGAATCCAAAATCCAATTCTGGGAATATGCATCATCTGAAGTGGTAAGCAACTCTGTAGATAAACTAAACATGAAGAGAACGTCATTGTTACTATCATGTGTGATTGCATTGATCTCCTCGATCTTCACTTTTCCTTTGTCCTCCCTTGGACTCTCTTCCTTCTGATTTGCATCCTAATTTGCATTCTTTTTCTTATCCTTTTGTTCTCTTTTCAGCTTGTAGCAATCCTTTTTCATATGGCCCTTCTTGCCACAATGATAACACTCAATGTTCCGTGCCCTGGATTTGCTACGAGACTTCCCTCTTTCTTGGGACGTCCCCCTGAACTGTGATCTGCCCCTTTGCACATTTAAGGCTACATCCTACTTGTTGCCGTCCATAGACTTCCGTCTAATCTTGTCCGCCAAAAAGCTACCCACAACATCATCAAATTTCAGTACTCCACTAGGTGCAGAGTTACTGACAGCTGTACGGAAGGTATCCCATGAGGATGGCAATGAACATAAGAGAAATATTGCCTTAGTCTCCGCATCAAAATTCATCTTCTGAGCCTGAAGCTGGATGAAAATAATATTGACTTCATTCAAGTGAGAAGCAATGGAGACCCCTTCCTTCATCTGCAGCTCAAACAACCTCTTCATGAGATAAACTTTATTAGAGGCAGTTTCCTTTTCATAAGTGGCACACAGTTTCTTCCACAAATCTTCCATAGTCTGCTCATTTACTACTATGAAATAAATTGACTCTGCAAGATGAAGTCTAATAGTAGATTTTGCTAATGCATCCAACTCATTCCAATCATCCTCAGACATATTTGCAGGCTTAGCTTCAATCCCTGCCAAGGGTTTAATCTGCTTCTTTTGAATAAGCACATTCCTTATCTGTTCTTTCCACAAAGAAAAGTTTGTCCCATCAAACTTTTTAATGTTGAAAAACTCCTTTTTAGACATGGAAGAGGATGACATAATGCAAATAAAGCTAAATCCCAAATGCTAGTGCCTACAAGAGAGATTCACACCAAATACCAGGTGCACCCAAATGTGTATTCCACAATAGAGTGAAATATCACCAAAACTCATGTCTCAAAGCATCTGACTCATGTGCATATACTATGCATCCATATGAGCAAATCTGGCCCAAAAGAAAATGCCAACTGCAATGGCAATCCAAAATGCCAATAAGTGCCAAATGACTCAAGCATAAACACCGTCCACTGGCATATGCATTAATAATATCTCATCCAAGAGAGCATAGCACTATTAGTGCATCACCTGCAATGTGTCAAAGCTGTCCCTTAACATAAAATAGCATCCATGTGCAAAGCGTCCATAAAAATAGCATCCCACAAGGCAATTTGGGCCTATCAGCGCATCCAATAAGGACCGCAATGCATCCAAATGGCCTATAAATCATCCACTGCAACCCAATGCACACCACAAATGAGGCACACTGCTCAAACTGCAACCAGAGTGATCTGCATAAGGTATGCGCAAGAAATCATAGTCCCATGGTAATGACCACTACTAAAAATAGAACCTGAGATGCCTCAAAACATGGGCGCCATTGCATAATCAGACTCAGCAAGAGAATCTGCAAATATCTCTCTTCTGTCGGAACTCCAAAATCCCAACCGATGAGTGAGAAATGTGAATCAACACTTATCCACTGCCATGTGGCATAAATCTAAGGTTTCAAAACCTTAGAATGAAAAATGCATAACAGAGAGACGAAATCGAATACATAGAGATCTATAACTCTGAAAATCCTCCACCGAATCGCGTAAGAATTGACAGGTAGGGGTTTTTGGGCGTCCGGAACGCAATGGGATAGACGGTTTTGGAAGCTGTGGTCTCAATCACTGGCTCCAACACACGAATTGAAAAACGTTTTTGGAAAGAGAGCTGTTTGTAAACTCCATTGGAGTACGAATGATGAGAGCAACATAGAAGTTTTAGGACCTCTTAAGTCCACCAGAACTTACAGATCTGCAAATGGTTGCTCTAAACTTGAGTTGCAACACCCGGGCAGAAAAACGCAAAAACTGACACAGTGAGTCAAAAATCCAATGAAATGATCCCAGATTCAAGAATGAAGGTGTTTCCAAGCTCCTAAAGTGAAGTGGATACCAAAAGCAAGCAATAGTTGCCTCTATAAGTCAATACGGAGTCTCTGTCATCGAACGGAATAGGGAAAAGCTCAAAAAACGTCTTTTTCTTTGAAAATACTTAACAGGCTCTCAAAACCACTTCGCAAAACCAAAGTGACTTTTCCAAAGGTTCCTCCAAGGTCTCTACACACTCTTGCAAGTAAAGTCACCCACAAAGCTTCCCGCAGAGCTTCTCCTTCCTCCCACAGAGCTACTGAGCTTCAAGCATTCACACACGCTCAGCTAGATCAGCCGGGCTCTGATACCAATTGAGAGTGCTCTCAACGGAAGCAAGAATGGAAGAGGGAGAGAGAGAGACAGAGAGCCACACAAGTTTTGGTGGGTGCAGAACCACCCTAATCTTCTTTTTCATTCATTTATATATGTGTTTGAGTATTGTACATAACCAGGGTAAAGGCACAGTGACTTTTAACCCCCACACATACTGCTGATATTATTCAAAAAAGGAGGGCAGCATGGATTAATAGAAACATCAAGTTCAAATTGTTCAAAAAATGTGATTTGGTGTTAATGTTTAACACAAAGTTGGGGAAAATGCCAGGAAAGTTCAAGCTCAGATATGATGGTCCCTTCAAGGTGCTTGAAGTTTTTGATCAAGGTACCTTCAAATCAGCTGACGTTCATGGGAATGCATATGACAAACCAGTCAATAGTTTCAGGCTCAAACCCTATATTGGACCTGACCGCACTCAAGCAAAGATAAACACAATCTCTCTGCAACTCTGCAAAGACCTCAATCAAGATGATAAATATGTTTCAACGACTATTCACATTAATGAATTTATATCCATCAGACTCCAACTGTAGTCCAACACTAGTCTGACATAGACATATGAAACATGTTGTTTCATCTACACAAACATTCAGGTATGCTCTAATGCCTACCAGCCCAATCCACTAAAAGTTGCAGGTATGCCAAACTTAAACGAAGCACCCACAGTGGTGAGCCTGGGCCCAACGACCATCTGACAACCGTCAAACAAAGCCAGATTTGACTCTGACTCTAATCCGATGGATACAACACAAACAACTGAGCACTCCAAGTACACTCTGACTTCAACCACAATGTCTGATTTCGACGCCAATCCGACAAGCGCCTAGGAATGGGTGAAGGTCTCCGTCGACCCCAATCCACCCAACACATGCGTTATTACTCATCCCATCCGACCCCACTCCGACTCACATCCAACTACGACATCCGCTTTCGCTCTGCTTCATGCAAAAGTGAAGAATATGCCTTCAATCCGACTACCATTTCACCATCCAACATAGCTCCAACAACAAGGGAATCTGTCTCACACGTGCTTCATCCTCCGTACCGATAGGACAGCCACTGGATGTACTCAGTATGAATCCGACCCTTATCGCCAAGCCTTTTCACTCACATGAGGCTCACACCTCCACAATAGCCGTTCTGCTCGACCTCTCGCCGACAAACTCCATCATCAAAAATACATCTCGCAGTGCTAAATGAAAGCTGATAAGTAGTTCCTCACACATGCCAAAAACCACTGCCAGTTTGTTGCATGTGCCACTGACAACACCACAAGATCAACAGAAGCTTTTCCCACGAGCCTTCTCTACATATGGCACCCAAACGTGGCCATCGCCTCACATTTCCTAGCACATTCGAAGAGAGCCCAACCTCCAACTCTTGAGCACAGTAGTGCAGCCATGGCTCCTAAGCAATCTCTCAACCCTACTTGAAAAAGCCCACGGCAAATCTCGACTACGGAGATTATCGACATACCCGATTTGGAGGAGATGGAATCAAATGACGAACCACCACTTCCACCACAGAAAAAGTAGATGCTCACAGTAGGCTTTGCACATTTCAAGCTTTCAATCATAAATGAGGAGATTGTCTATAAAAAAGATGTCGACTCTGACATGCAAAAGGAGTTCGGCCCGCCAGAGACACAAAAGAACTACTTTTTCATCAATAACGTACAAGATTTGAGGAGACGATAGCAATTTGTGCAGATGTAGCTTGAATGAAGAGATTTGGACTACTTTTTGATTAGCCTTCTCCTTTAGTGCTAGCCTTCGTCATGGCTGAGTTGCCCTTCACCTCCAGAGTGCCGATAGAAACTCAGTACGAAGACTTTGTATAAATGGATGCTCAAGTATGTGTGGGTGTGTGGATTTGTATGTGTGAGAGCATACTTTTATACTATGGTCTACACCCATTGTTGGGCGTTGATGACGTCAGTGGGGATGTCATAGTAGCTAGTCCCTGCTATGCGTGATGGAGTTTATGGTTTTCAATCTTATGAGTGACTCTCGTGAGATTGAAACTGCACTATGTTGTGTTTTTAGAGGATGAGTTTGGGAATGTTCTTGGATTCATCTAGGTATATTGATCTCATTGGTTAACTCCTTGAATATCTGCAGCATTGTATCCATACAACTCTTTATAATCTGCTCCTGGTTAAGGGATATTTGTACCTAAGGAGTTGCTGCCAAATCCCCTTGAATATTGCCAACGTGAGGATCATTGGGCTCAGAAACTACAACGTGATTATCAATTGCTTCCTTCTTTGAGATGGAATCAAGGATTCCTATTGGCTGCGACCTCTTTACAGGCATCTTTAATGACTCGAATCAAGAGTAAATGCATTGCCTTAAGCCTTGATCAAGAATAGCTCAATTCCCAAGGAGTAGCAGACTGTCGCAAGGCTCTTTTTGCGCAATGTGTAAACCAAACTGTACAGAGACCTATGTAGGACTTTGAATTCTTTGGACAGCCAGTTCTCTATCAAAGCTATAGACAGAAGCACTGATTGGGTTTAGTATATGAGTGTAATAGAAGAATTGAACAATAATAGATTCACTGTTCACACGACAATACACTGCTGTAGCCAAAATTCTTCCATTTGAAGGGTCAAAATCAGTAAGTCTCCCTCAATTTAGCATAGATTGGAAAGTATGCAGATGAACCAATACCAAAAGCTCGAAATGCTAGTCTTGCCCTAATTTCGCAGGTCAACTTTTTGAGAGAAAACTTGAAAGTTCCCACTTGATTAGGTGATCCTTATGCTAAGAATGAACCATAGAGCCAATCAGGAGTAGAAATTCATAACATTACACCTGGATTGCAAGAATTTGCTAGAATTTTTGGCAAATAACAATCTCGCGCTAGCTATTGCACCTGAATTTCGGATTTCTCAGTAACAAAAATCAGATCAATATCAAACTTTATCAGTTGCATCCATGGAGCTAGGCGACCATATGCACTAAAGCTGACCTGAAATGGAGCTATACATCTGAAATTCGCAGCAGTTCCTCCATGCCAGCCAGTCGAAATTGCTCATAACTCCTCCAAACAGTCCCGAATCACCACTAGACTTAGGGAGCAGCCTCAAGAGATTAGTGCAAACAGATCAAGCCAAGAATGACTTAATTTGGTGCAGGAAAACAGCAGATCGTCACTTTCTTCACTTTCTTGTACCAGAGAGAAAACCCCTTCAATATTGACTCAATCCTCCACCATTTAGGA
Organism: Dipteris shenzhenensis; assembly: GCF_047967505.1. Classification (NCBI taxonomy): domain Eukaryota; kingdom Viridiplantae; phylum Streptophyta; class Polypodiopsida; order Gleicheniales; family Dipteridaceae; genus Dipteris; species Dipteris shenzhenensis. Next base: position 31,341,820 of record NC_141600.1, on the reverse strand, counting down.
TTCTCATACATAGAAATGATCACGGAAGCAAGGGCTTTCCATTGATGCAAGAAGCCCCAAATTTTGAGCACTTTGAAAATCGGGTTTCCCAGAGCGTGCCATGTGGCAACTGCCAACAGAGAGCACTTCTGGTGCTGAATTTTTGCACAGAGTTAGGCGCTAGGCTCAAGATTAGATGCTCCAATTTTCAAAGTGATTGGGCAAAAATTTCCCACAAATTCCCACGAAAAGTGCTGTGATACCAATGCAACAGAACTGCTCCTAACTGACAGTAAACACCACTAAATTTGGTAGAATATGCAGGAAAGTTAGAGTAGTGAAGTACCTTATGTTTTAGGAAAAAGGTAGGAGTGGAAGGTCATGGGCTGGACCTACAATAGAGACTTGTGAGGGGCTGCACAAGGACAAGAGGAATCAATCCTTTTTAGAATTAAGCTGAGTAATGGAACTCTTGCTATGTATTCTATTTCAGTAATGAAGTACAAATCATGAATGAATGCCAAGTACAACTAGAGCCCTTATATAGGTATGGCCCAGGTGAGTACAAAGCAATATAGGATGCCATGTGGCAACTTATGGTATATGCATGTAGGTTAGTTTTTCTTTATTGCGAACTAAGTCCTTCCTTTGGGGTATGGTAGATAGCCATGTTTGGAGGTAGGTTGAACATTGGTTTTGCACCAAGTTCTTCTCTTTATCAAGTGAAAGGTCTATTATATTCCATTATAATGGTCCTACAAATGATTTAGTGGGTCCAGATAGATAGAATTTTAACAAAAGCTAACCACCAAGTGTGCTAGTGTTAGCAGTGGAAATATTCACTAACTCTAATGTTAGGGAGCACTCACCAATAAAGTGTATTTACATTATGGGATGTAGGTAGTAGATTTACTTGATGCTTGGACACTCTATGGTGGCTTGTGGTTTTGGAAGGGGAGAATTAGCCTCTGTGGTGATGCTAGCCTCCTTGAGGATTTATGGTGGAGTAGGACATTTCTTACAGTGGGGACCCAACTGCATTAATGGATATTCCCCGAGCAAGGACAAAGGGTTGTGCTCTTGGCTTCAACTTTGGGAAAAACATAGGGTTGATTAGAGATCAATAATGTGGTTGGCTAAGCAATACCATTTGAGTAACAGAGAAGAAGCCCTCATCTTGTAGGTGTTAAATAGCATTCCTAAAAGGTGGACAACAAGCGGCGTTCCTTCTTTGATGTGGAGGCTACCAAAAATCTTAGCAAAGGTAGTGTATAGGAAATTGATGGAGAGTAGGACCATGTTTGGACACCTAAATGCTAAAATAAAAATGAGGAGGTTGCCGAAACGGTGGTCACATATGTTGAAAGATAGGTTGAAAGATATATGGAAAGGTTGCAGGATGAGAAAGGCCTTTTTTATGTTTTGTAAGGTCTTAAAAATGTGGCTTCCTCTCAAATGTAGAGTTTCCAGGTGGAAGAATATAAATCTATGTTGCCCTCTGTGTGGCCTAGCTTTTTAGGGTTTATCCCATCTCTTCTGTTCTTGTGTGATTGCCCAGAGGGTTTGGTATAGAGTTTGTGGCTCTATCATAGGTGGGATTAAGCTCTATCATAGTTGTGGGATTGATGGGCAGATCAATATCTGTCAAAAGCGGAGGCTAAGTGGAGGCTTGGGGATACAAGAAACCTTACGTAAACTTTATCTCCGTGCTGGCCATATGTACGTCTAGTGGTATTAGGTGGTATCTAGTCGGTTCAAAATAAAGTGGTATTTGATTTCACTTTAGGTCATGGGTTTAGAGGAAATGTAGTTCTAGGGGGGGGTTAAGACGATGCTATCATATTTTGGTAATAATGTTGGTGTATATGCTAAATTGGTTTGGGGATGGTTCATGGAACTTGGTCGAGTAGTAGTGTAGCTTGCTCCTATGCAACGTAGGTTGTGGAAAGTCTACCCTAAACTCCAAGCAAGGCTGTAATGTTTTTGATGTTTTAGTAATAAATGATGGCATTTTTGCCCCAAAATAAAAACCCCACACCTAGTTTTATCATGGAGATATCTTTTGGGATTATCATGGAATAAAGTATTGCATTATAATTCAGCTTGTGTATCTCTGGATGAATCTCTTTCTCTCTTCATCTTAGGGGGCTTTCTCAACCCAAACAAGAGGCAAATGCAATTGTTATGCCATTCTTTTAATTTTGTTGCCTTGGAAAATCTTCATGTAAAGCAAGGCTCACCATCATGCTCCTTTCTTTTAATTTTGTTTCCTCCTAAAGTCTTCAGACGAAGCAAGCCTCACCATCATCATTAGTTCTTTAAAAAATTTTGCCTTGCTAAAATCTTCCCATGAAGGAGACTCACATTCTCATTGCATCTCTTTTCTCCCTATCTCGATTCCACTCACAATCCTATTGGCTCACTTTTCTTGCATATCGATTCCCACCCCCCTCACATAATTTGATCCCTATTGCCAACTTGTTGCACTTGGCATCCCTTCACACCCCACTCAGACAATCCTATTGCCCCACTTTTCCCTTCAAGAACTACAAATCATGTGCTTTGAGAAAAGTCAATTCTTCATCCTTAGTTTAAATTAAATGCATGATCCTTGAATATCCTTTCTTCCAAGTGCATAGATTATAAGAATGGGTTTACTGCAGAGTTTTATTGGGTTTTTTGGGATCTTATTAAGTTAGATTATGTTGCAATGGTAAATGACTCCGGGTTGAAGGTGACTTTGTCCCAGGATGTTAATGTCAAGCTGGCAAAGTTGTTCCCAAAGAAATGAAGTAGGATGAGGCCATCACTACCCATTGGCCCCAACCCTATTTGCCATCTGTAATGTTCCATTGAATGTGGCCATTTAAAAGGCTATGAAGGATGGAGTAGTTAGATGCTTGAGGTTGCCTTCTAGGACTCTTTAGTGGCCAATTTTTTGCTGATGGCATGATCTCTGTTTCAATGGAGGACCACGAGAGTCTAGCAAACATGTCTTTAGTGAGATGATGAACAGATTTTGTGAGGTAAATGGGTCAATCTGTAACTAGCCCAAGTCGTTTATCTTGACAATGAACATAGTTCCTAAGCTTGAATGGCTAAATGGTTTCCTAGGACCATGGGTTAACCGGGGAGTTATTATTAGGTATCTTGGAGCTCCATTGGAGGTGGGGGTTATCATCAGGTAGATATTCGAGTGGTTAAGGGATAAGATTACATTGAAATTAAGGCAGTGGTGTGGGGTTACCATGGGGTGGAGTGCTAGGATTCTTGTGTTGAAGCATGTTCTCTCTTTGCCCACTACTTACTTGGCATCCATCTAGAGGTTTAGAAAGTCACATTGGTTGGAAATAGAGAAGACTTTGAGGGCATTTGTTTGGTTGGAGGATGCTTGCAACATGAAATGGCACTATGTGCCTTGGGAAGCATTAAAATCTCCCAAGGCAGGGGGTGCTGGGAGTCCATAAAGCTGATAAGAAGAATGTTGCATTGCTATCTAAATGATTGCCAACAATATTGGAATGTGAGGCTCCTTGGATTAAATGTATTAAAGTGGTTTGTGGAGAAAAGAGTGGGCAGGAAGGTTGGTATGTGGGAAAACCTCACTCGGTATGAGAAGATATGTTCAAGGTTTCCTCTTAAGATTTGGGGGTCGAATTTGGTAGCAGTTTTACTTGATGCTTGGAAATTCTATGGTGGCTTATGGTTTTGGAAGGGGAGAACTAGCCTGTGTGGTGATGCTAGCCTCCATGAGGATTTATGGTGGAGTAGGACAGTTTCTTACAATGGAGACCCAATTGCAGAATGGCTCTTCCCCGAGCAAGGACAAAGGGTGGTGCTCTTAGCTTCAACTTTGGGACGAACATACAGCTAATTAGAGATTAATAATATGGTTGGCCGAGCAATACAATCTAATAATAGAAAAGAAGCCTGCATCTTGTAGGTAGTAAATAGCATTCCTGAAAGCTGGACAACAAATGGTGTTCCTTCTTTGATGTGGAGAATCAACCAATGGAATGTAGAGGGTCGCTCTACAAAAAATCTCAGCAAAAGTAGGGTATAGGAAAGTGATGGAGAGTAGGACCATGTTTGGAAATCTCAATGCTAAATTAAAAAAGAGAAGGTTGCCGAAATGGTGTCCAGATAGGCTGAAAGAAATTTGAAAAGGTTGCAGGGTGAGAAAGGCCATTTTTATGTTGTGCAAGGTAGTACACATGTGGCTTCCTCTTAAGTGTAGAGTTGTCGGGTGAAAGAATATAAATCTATGCTGCTCTATGTGTGGCTTGGCTTTTTACGATTTATCCCATCTCTTCAGGTCTTGTGTGATTGCCCAGAGGGTTTGGTATAGAGTTTTTGGCTCTATCAGAGGTGGGATTAAGCTCTATCACAATTGTGGGATCGATGGGCGGATTCAACATGTGTTCAAAGCGGATGCTGGTTCTCATTGGGGATCTTACGTGGACTTTATCTGCGTGCTGGCCATATGTACAGCTAGCAATATTACTTGGCATATGGTCGGTTCAAATAAAGTGCTATTTAGTTTCGGTTTAGGTCTTAGGTTCATAGAAAATGCAATTCTAGGGGGGGTTAAGGCTATCATATTTTGGTAATAATGTTCGTGTATATGCTGAATTGGTTTGGGGGTGGTTCATGGAGTTGGGTGGAGTAGTAGTGTAGCTTGCTCCTATGCAACGTAGGTCGTGGGCAGTCTACCCATAACTTCAGCCAAGGCTGTAATGTTTTTGATGTTATAATAACAAAGGCCGGCATTTTTGCCACCAAAATAAAAAACCCACACCTACTTTTATCATGGACATTGCTTTTGGGATTATCATGGGATAAAGTATTGCATTATAATTCAGCATGCACTTATGGCTATCGTATACAGTCCATACTTTATGCAGATCAGTGGTTGGATCCACGACTTTAGATCTATCCCTTCATCATGTACATATGATGTTTCCTAATATCATGTACATCTTTTTAGTTAAGAGCTTTTCAAGTCTATAGGTAACTAGTCATTATTATAGTAGATATTTTTGTCGAGATCATTTGATTAGTCAAGTGGTATACCTCATAACTAAGAGGTATATTGTTGTCTTTGATGAGCAACCTCATCTTGGTGAAAGAAGAGTTTGAACTATCAATCCTTATGGTACTGATCTCCGTAGTCCAAATTAGATAGCTTTAGTTTTTGCATGAAACAACACAAAGTCTCTATTTGTAGTCTCATGGTTATGAGGTTTCATTCTTACACATAGCCATGTCATAATGTATATGATTGCATCTTAAAATGATAACATTGTATGTGCATAGTTTAAAAACATTGTCCATAGACAGTTTAAATACATAGTTTGTAAACATTAATCTTTTAGAATCAATGGACTCACCTATCTCTTTGGGTATTTGATGATGGCTATCACAAATACAGCTCACCATAACCCTTGTTCATTGATCATGAATGGTCATGGCCTTATATATCCACCCTTATGTATGTTCATGTGTGATAATAATTAGAAACTTTGGGTAGATTATTATCTTTTGCCTAATCATGACCACCGCATTTCTTCTTCAAAAGAAAGTCATTTTTTGTACCATAATGTACAAATCCTTTTTCCTTTGCAACAAAAAAGAACATACCTACATGATGGATCTCTATCTTTATAATCAAAATTTCACCTTCTAGATTGTCCAATAAGGCATTGGTTGTTGTAATTAATGGGATGAAAAAACACATCTAGCATTTACTTTTATAAACTTCAATGCCAAATATAACATGATTCTAATCACTAGAGACAAGAAATCAATTGTAGATGCACATAAAACTATATGGAATAGGATGAGTGCAGAGAAGATGTTTAGAATCATTGTGCTTGAGATGTACTTGAACAATGCAACCAGATTGCAAATAGAAATAGGTCCTAATTATCTAGTAAAACTAAAGGAAATTAGACAACTATAGACATCCATTTGTAAGATACAATTACTGAAATATTAGTGTAAATTGCACTTGATAAAATCAATAAGGACTATGGGTAAAAGTATACTACCTGTTACAACTTGTGTGCTAATTAGCAACATAATAAAAATTAAATATAACTAATTATTTTTGCATGACAAAAATGTAGATTATGTAATGATTAGTTCATATGGGGAATTTTTCACATAGGGTGTCCTACCAGCACAAGTAAGTGTGTATAGAGATTTGTAGGGATATGCTAGGAGCCCTAATAGTATGCTCTAACAATAATGTCCATGGACAAGATATTTTATATCTATTAATATGAATTTACCCTATAATTACTTTCTGAAGCTGATGGTCACTAAAGGTACACCAACATCCTTTCTTATAATGTCAAACACATTTATTCAAGAATAGAATCGTGATTACTTATTCTCCACTAGAGCAAGAGGATTTCTTAGAGGAAAAGGAAGAAATTTAATCATCAATCCAAAGGAAACTATTCACAACCCTAGCAGACATTTCAACAATTATCAATCTTCACAATTTCAATCAACTCATCATTACCAACACGTTCCACATTATGGAATATAGCCATTAGGAAACTAAATGTAGGAAGAGGCATAGAGATATACTAGAGGTTAGTACTATAGAGTTGATAATCAAAATAAAAAATCAAGGAAATCAATATGGACATTATGGACATTATACCAATGGAAAAATCTCAAGAGCAATTCCAACACAAAGATGTAATTTCTTGTTATTGTGTTATAAAATAACCAACCAATCAAAATCATGAAGATGAACATTGAAAATACTTGGTAGTTTAATTAAGGTGTAAGCGATGACAGGAGTCGAGTGCTAGCGCCCACATAATTAAGGTGCAAAAAAATACATGACACTAAAAAAGGATTGGTTTTAAAACTAGGTCTAAACAAAAGTTCCAAAGAGAATGTGAGTATGGGTTATATATGTACCTCATAAAATTGAAGGAATTTGTTATGAAATTTTTTTCCAACAAGTATGGATGCACAATCAAGGAAGTTTACAATGATAGTACTATCATTGTCAAGTATGGATGCACAATTAGGAAACTTGATAGTGATAGTGCTAAGATTGAAAGAATGTATAAGCTTTCATTAGTAGTTCCATTTCAAAGGGCACTTCTTGCACACCATTAGAATCAGGATGCATATCTCACCACATTATGGCATAAGGGGTTTGGGCACCTCAATTTCAAGAGCCTAAGTCTCTTTGAAAAGATCAAACATGGTAAAAGGCTTTCTATAAGTTTGCTTTTATAAATATATATACATAAATCATGTTGATACATGGAAATTACATAGGAAGGCAACATAAGCAACCATTTCCAACATCATGCTCTAGAAGCTCAGATGTTCTCTAGATCATACTCTAACATATGAGGTTATGAGTCTCCCATGCCCTTGAATGGAGAATTATACTTCATCATCTTCATTGATACTTTTCTAGAAAGGTTTAGATAACATCTTGAAATAGAAATCAAAATCTCTCAATGCATTGAAGTATTTAAAAGCTCTTGTACATTGGTGCCAATATGTTATAACCAAGGTACACTATAATGAATTTCATGTGACTCAAGAGGAGGAGATGATATATTTAGATGTCATTGGCATGTAAGTCAAATTTTTTCTTTAGGCATATTTTTATTTACATTTCATCTTAGAACATACATTTACAAGAACTTGTTTGCATCTTCAAATTATTATAGGCATGCATCTATGGTGCTATGTGGACATATGGTCATCACTTTTGCATTGAGAGGATTGATAAATGATGTAATCTAGTCGTGTTATATCATTTCAACAATTAATACTCTAGGTATGTGCATAAAGTAAAGCAATGTATCACTCGTGCAAGTGTAACAGGCAAAAATTTAATCAATAGTGAGCACAATTATGTTGGACTACTAAGAAAATAATTCAAGTCAATTATAGGCTTTTGAAGGTTGTGTTATTCAAATCTCAATGTTGCCAAGTTATTTGTAGGGACCCCAATGCAAAAAATAAAATGTTTTTAATGCATTTCTTTTCTTGAAAGTGCTTTCAATAATATAATGCACTATTTCTCTTGCCTAAACTATGTCACCAAAATTATTCAACAAGGATGTAGAAATAGCTACATGTGAGAAATGTATTTCCTGAAACTATGAATGTGGATCCTCATGATGGAGATGGAACGTCCTAAGAATGAGGATCATAAAATGAATATGAAGGAGACAAACCTACCAACATTGATGCCATTCAACAATGAGTACAAGGTGATGTACATGAAACTGAGGATGAAGGTGATAAAGTAGATGACAATAATGAAAGTAATGATCCAAAAAATGGTGTTCTGATGAAAGTGAATGTTGTGGTGCCTAAGACAAACTTCAAAAACAAAAAATTTAGATATGTTACTAGGTAAGAGTAAGGATCTTTGAAATGTAATCTATTTTTGTGAATGTTTGAAAATCATTTTTTAATATTTTACGTATGTTAAATATTAGATCTATTTTCATTTGTTGATTTTTCATCTTAATTACTAACGCTTCTATCCAAGATGGATGAGTAGGCCATTTGGCTATGCTTGCAGTTCAATTGTCCATATGCCATGGTTTTTTTATGTTAGACATTATAGGCTTAATAAATTTTGACTTTGTAAAGCATCATCCTTGAGGCAAGGAGAGCCATAGGCACATCCAAAGAGAAGCGGATCTGTAGACTATGCACACTGGAAGAGGTGGGAAGATAGAGTATCATTTCCTAGTTTGTTATGAGATCCGTGGACATTACCACTATTTCTTTTAGGAGGGACATAGACTTGGGCCAGTCTCTTGGCTGATCCACTTTCAAGACCAATATTGTGTTGGTCTTTATATGATTGAGATGGGGTGACACAAAGAGACTCTATTGAAATTTATCAGTAGGAGGAGGTGGCAGTGCCATAGGAGATCGAGATAGATTGAACACACTAAAATGTCATAGATCTCTATGCATTTGAGTCAATAGCCCCAAGACATACTGGAGTGGAGGAGTAGGAGCTAGTTGCTATGAGGGTAGAGTCGGAAGGCATAGTGCTCATTGAGTCGTGGAGCAAAAGACGCAGAGTCCATCCACGATATAGAGGGTGACCAGAGTTCACACAAGGGAGCTCTAGCCGATCTTAGTTTTACTCTGATTGGACCGCTAAATTCAAGGTGTCACTCTTGATATGGCAAATCTGATATAGAGGTTACAATGACCACGCCCCCTACTACAGTGTGAGATGACTCAACAGAGAGATGTGCACGACATCTTCACATCCCATAGGAGCTAACATGGCATTAGGATCATAGATTACACTAGATCCCAACTCTTGTTTTCTCAAAATTTTTGAGTTTTTGTGTTTTCATTACTAGTTTTCATTACTTGTTTTGAGTTTATTAGCACTACACAGCAAGGGCCTTAGGTGAGCCCTTTGCCTCAATCCATAGTGGCTTGTAAGAGTTCCTGCTCTTGGTTGTACCTTGTCTTATATGCCCATGAGGCCTTCGAAAGACGTTAATACATGTCTCTCTCTCTCTCTCTCTCTCTCTCTCACACACACACACACACACACACACACACACACTTTTTTTGTTTTTTTGTGAAACTCTTTTATGCTTTATATTATAGAGACACTATCCCAAAAAAGGATGTGCCGAGGTACATCAAGAGAAGATCTCAATATATGACAAGCATACATCATAATCTATCGATTGAGTTTGCAGACAATCATATAAGGATTGCTGCAAAGAGTGCCTTTAAAAAGAGAAAAGAGCAAAAGTTGGATCACCAAAGACTCTTTGATTTTAGTCCTTCCATAGAGTCCAGAGCACCCAATAGCAAACCCACTGTCACACACACACACGCACACACGCACACATCTATAAAAATTTAATCTTGCCATCAAGTACAAGCCAAAGTCCTCCTAGATATGTAGGAAGATTTCCTCAAAAGTAAATTTTATCATTATGCTTGCGAATTCAAACAGCTTACTATGGGCAAGAAAATAATCAAATCCAATTTATGAGATACGTTCCTAGGGCCTTTACAACTGAGCAACATGCTCTTCAAATACAACTTTCGCCAATGGGCATTCACAAACATGCATCCAGAGTTGAATACAACAATAAAACCTCAAGCAGCGGCTACATGTTTCTAGAATACAATATTAATTCGAGGTCATACAATGGTACAACCTTTGAAGGCTTGGTAGGGCATGGACACGAGATGTAGAGTCAGACTTGTTGGAGTCAGGATGGTTGGATGTCAGACCAAAAAGAGTGTGTGGCTTCTATGATTTTAGTAGCTTACCTTGTAAGTGTTTACTGTAGCCTACCCTCAAAGTAGTTAGTATGACTTTCATGACTTTATATATTGAGAGTTCAATGATATTGTGCGTGTGCCTGACATCTATGAGTATATATTGGGGTGATGAAAAGTAAAGAATAGAAGATGTTCCATAATCATAGATCCTCTTTTGTGCCAATGAATTCTAACATAAAACTCACTTCATTCAATTCATAAAAATCAGGGATCCTCTTGGGACTCTCTCTCTCTCTCTCTCTCTCTCTCTCTCTCTCTCATAAATGTTATAACATAAAAAAAAGAAAGTTCATAGATCTTCTTGGGTCTCGAATGAATTCTAACATAGATTCTCTTGGCTCTCCAATCATAAATTCATCCACTTGGTCTAACGATTCTAACATTAATCCTCTTGGGTCTCCAATAGATTCTACCATAAATTTCATTTGATCTCTCTCTCTCTCTCTCTCTCTCTCTCTCTCTCTCTCTCTCTTGTTGGATTTCCTTCAAAAATAGACTAGATGCAACAATTTGAATTGAAGTGTAGCTTTAAGTACCTGGGATATAGGAGCTCCTACATCTCCATGAGAAGTGGAGCATGGCTACAGCCTAGTCAACTCACTCTCTAAAGTGCAAGAGACAGTTTTTACTTTCTTCATGTTGCTCCCTACAAAACTTTTAAAATAAATTACTAACTTGAAAATCATCATGTTATAGTTCAAAAATAAATTAAACATTTGAAAAGAAGTAAACTCACTTCAGTTCAATTTGGATGTTAGAAGGGAAGAGGAGGAGAAGGAAGGGAGGAGAGAGGATGAGGGGAAAAAGGAGGGGAGGAGAAGAGAGGAGGAGGGGGGAGTGCAAGGGTAAAGGCATGCTAGAACACGATGGGTATAAGCGAGCATGGACCCTAGAAGACATCTCAAAGAAAATCATTGGTTTTCGGGACCATGTACTTTGGAATACATCATATGTGGAATACTACATCAAATGGAGGGGCCTGATAAATCATCGTCGTGGCAGTCCTCATCTATTGTGGATTCAGCACCCTTACCTACTGAGTTGATGCAGTAATTAGGAGGCTTTGGTCATCATCATTGTTGCAAGGTGATGATCCGGTGCCATCTACTCTTCTCACTATTTTCCTTTCCTATTATAGTTCTCGAAATTGGATGGGAGGACTATAATAAAGGGGGTAGTTCAGTATAATTTTAATTGGCTTTGTAGTCAATCCTTTGTACTGTAGCCTACTCGAAAGATGCCACATGGTAGCTTTGGGGAATTGCCCTGATTTTTGCAAAAGGTGTTGCTGACCCACATGCACTCATCTTATTCCATTCACTGAATGAAACTAGATTGTATAACAGAGTTGATTGCTCAGCTGGGAATTCAATAAGGAATAATCCTTTTGTCCTTGTGCGAGCCTTGTGCAGCCCCTCACAAGTCACTGTGGTAAGTCCAGCCCATGACTTACATTACCCTCCATTTGCTAAAAGGTACCCCATTCTACCCTCCGCTTTTCCTACTTAATTTGGCGATCCCTGCTCTAGCTTTCGGAGTTAGTCTAGTCTAGGTCTGACTAAGGGGAAGAAATTAGGAGGAAATTAGTTAGAGCTAGATAGAAATATAGCTAATTCTGTTTCAGCACATTCATGGCAACATTAAAAACTCAATTGATTCATGAGATAGTACGGGCATCAACCTTTGAAATAGATACAAAAGTTTGATTGCATAAAAAACAGCCCCTGTCAACATGATTTACAATCAATAAAGCATTCTGCAGTATGCATCTCCTCATGAGGCTTATTGTATGCATTTCAAGCACGTCACGTCCCAAGTGAGTCGGCAGAGTGCATGTACTTGCCTGAGATCCTTCTTGATTTTTCTTAAGGCACTTACACGAGGCAATCAGAGGATTTCCTATAGGGTCTATTCTTTCCATACTAACCCATGATGTGCAACTATTGAAGATCAATACCGTTCACAGCAACCTTAGGTAAATAATGGCCAAAAGCACTTACATGAGGCAATCAGAGGATTGCCTATAGGGTCTATTCTTTCCATACTAACCCATGATGTGCAACTATTGAAGATCTATACCATTCACAGCAACCTTAGGTAAATAATGGCAAAAAGCAAATAGCATATGTCAAACCAACCATGTGGTGGAGCTTGAAATGGCATAAAAGAGGTGTCTAGCAACAGAATACGACTCAAATGCACCGATCGATATCTCTAGATGTGTATAGCTACATGCAGCCATTGATCCATACAAGCTACTTAACTCTCCTCAGCATCATGCCAGGCTGTGTCATTAGAGATATCTGCACGATAGTCCGAGGCCTCCTTGAAATTTCCATTCTTGCATATTGCTCTCTATGGCAATGAACACCCAAACTTAAGCCTTAGCTTTGACTTTATCCTCTTGATTCAAGACTGGAGGGCCAACCACAGCAAGCTTCATAACGAAGCAGGTTATAAAGCACGGCCAAAAGCTAGCAGAGCAGTTTGTTCTTGCCAAGGCCAAGTGGTGTGGAAAATAAAGATGCTAGGCCGGTTAGTCACCTATAATGCAGCACGATGCATAGAATGTGCTTTAATGATTGCATGGAAGGGATTCTGGAGACAATCCCTCACTGCCTATGTCGCACAGCCGATGTGGTTGGCTTCCCTCAGGATTGTGGCTAGTACACAGAGGATGATGAGGGATTTCACTTGGGGGATAGTAGCCTCACAAAGGGAGGACACGCCTTAGTTGCCATTTGGCAGGACATCATTTTTACTTTGCGTGCCCATTTGGGAGCCCAGTACTCCAGGTTCAGTGAGGCTAAAAGGTGGAAGCGTTTCTGCAAGGCCTGGCCTGCACTAATCATTTACACCCTTTTCGCGAGGGGTATTCACTGGATGTATAGACCACCACCGTGGTTGCTAGTTCCTGTTCGGAATCTCTCTAGGCATTGAGCTGTTGGATAGGTCACCTCCCCATCTGTAAGCCCCCAAATGAGGAGAGTGTGGGGGAGGGAGACCTAGGGCAGGATATGCCCAAAGAAGAGAGAGAGAGAGGGGGCTGCCACATGGGCAGCACCTCACAAGAGATGAAGGCTGCAACAGTTGGCGCCAGAGACAGTGCAGAAGGCACGGCATCCAAGGGATGGAACGGGCCCGCAAAAGGGCAGATCTGCAGCAGCAGGTAAGAACAGGTCTATTGGCAGGTGAAAGGCCTGCAGCAGGGCTTGGCAGCAGCACAGCAGATTGCAAGGAAAGGGAGGGGCTGCAGTAGGCAGCACCCTGCCCTTATATACGGCCAAGGAGCTGGCTGGTTGGCCAGCCTGGTTGGTCATAAGACCCAGCACACAGCCCCAAAATAGGGGGGCATGGAGGGGGCCAGCCAGTGGGCTGGCACACACAACAAAGGGGGGGCTGGGCCCCCACTTATAGGCAGTTTTGAGGGCCTGCCCCAGTCGGCTATGGGACAGATTGAGTCGGCCATTTAGGGGTTGCCAGTCGGCTGTTATGAGGGCCCTAGATGCCTATATAATGAGCCCATTGCAGGGCATTACTTCATCCAGCAGGTCGGCCATCAGAGGAGTAGATAGAAGCACCTTACCCTCATCCTTTGGCCTACAACTAGGAGGTAAAGGGGTGCTGGAGGTGGTGCTGCAGCCTTACCTCAAGGCTGAGCCCTAGGCTGCCTACCAAGGTAGCAGGGCACTGAGATCTGGACAGAGAGTCTACACACGCTCGAGGTGGAGCACACTGGCTCAAGTTCTAGAGATATCCGGCAGATAGTAGAAGTACGAGGTGGTAAGATCAAAGGACCATGCTCTGGTGGGACTTTGGATCTATCTCTTTTGTATTGTGTCCATAGCTTTGTACGGAAATATATTCTCTTGGTAGCTTCTATATCTAGCTGGATCATTATCTATTTATCAGTCTGCACATCTATTTGAAGCACCTAAGTTAAGAAGTTGGTGATTTCAGTCACCACACACTGTGTGAGCTTTTGGGCCAGTCTATCAGTCTTCCGCTGTGCGCACCCTATGTTGGTCGATTTTTAACATGAGCCGGATATCCGGAAAGAGGTAGGTTGTCCTATAGCTGGCAACCTGTTCTCTTTTGTATTTACCATCTACCACTCCTTTTGGTAGCTGTTTTGTATGGTGTTTTCAAGCATTAATAGAAGTTCCTTTTTCTCTGGAAAATAAAAAGATTGTATGATGGAGCAGATGTACCGCATGATGGTGGTGGATGTACGCCCAAGGGATTGACATCTGGCTCAACCATGGTGATGCTACTACTTTTCAGCTTGGTTTCTCCATGGAGAGACCAAGCATAGGCTTCGCAATGGGTGTAATGACTTGCACTAAAAAATCATCAGTTCTGGAGCTTCAGCGAGAGAGAGAAAGAGACCATGAGAGCGACTGGAGAGAGAGAAACGATTTTCAGCACCATGAGCTTGAGCCATCCCTTGATGATTTCCACGAGGATTGCGAGCCGTGAGCCATCCCGAATCAGCAGTAGCAAGTAAGTTTGTGTGTTTCACCTTGTCTTCCAACAGATGTGCCGCTCGTCTTGGCAGCTTCCCTGCTACTAACTAGATGCGCCACTCAACTAGGACGTCTCCAGGAGCATGAACCAGGCTGGGCTTCCATGTCTGGCCGAAATGATTTGCATTTGTGCTCCATTTTTTCCAGAGGTTTCTCTACTGCTATTGCAGTCTTAGTCCCTTCCCTCTCGTCAAGTTTGTTGTTGAACAATCATTAATTAAACGCAGTTCTACATGTGCTCTGTAGCATGAGTCAACAACAAGCAGGCTAGGAGGAAATCTCGCAAACAGAAAATTAGCCACTTAAACCACTTGGGATAAGTGGCTACATTTGGCTGAGTTCTGCTATCATAATACTAAGCATACCGATGAGCAGCTATGTATGGCTGCAAAGTTCATGTGCATTCCACAATTATTGATACAATTATTGCAAAGCTCATGTACATTTCATGTGCATGAGTGTTTGGAAGAGTGATCTCTGTCTAGGTCACTCATTAGCAACAGGGGTGTTTCTCTCACTCGTCAACAATCCCTTCCTGAAAATCTACTATGAATATACATGGAACCCGATTGAAAGAGTGGAGACTTAGGGTGGCCTACTTCAAGCAAAAAGCGGTTGAGAATTGAATGAGAGAACAATACTTCTCCATTTCAATGGGATTCGGTGGGCTTCATCAGTTGCCAAAGTCTCACGTACATCAGCACAGAATTATTGCAGGTGGCGCACATCATCTAGTGGTTGCGAGCTAGAGTTTATGTAGTCATGACAATTGCACATGAAATGTGCCAAGGCAAAGGCAATATCAATGGGTTCCTAGATCTGTGCATTCGTTCTCGATTCTTGCAGACGGTGGACCCACCCTTCTTCACCGAGCAAGCACTGAGCGAAAAGTTTGAAGAAGAAGTTCAAACGAACTTACAAAGGAAAGGAGCAGCTGAAAGCAGGCATCCGGAATCAGAAGAGGCCGCCGAAGATGCACAGATTATGAGAGAATGGCCTAGCCATGGCAGCATCACAAACCGCCGGCTGAGCTCAGACTTGGAAACCTCTGCTATATGGGAGCATCCAGCCCTGACTATCCTGCATCCTGTCCACCTAGCCCTTCCAGGTTGAAATCTTCACAGTCCACTAATTCAAAAGCATTACCTTGCATACCTTGGTCCCTTGTGCGTGGGAACGGGCTTCATGCCTCTCAGTCATGTTCCAGTCACCAGCAAGCAGCCAATGCTCTCCTTGGAGCCTGTCTTTAAGCTCATCCCACAACCAGGCTGTGTCATTAGAGGAATTTGGAGGATAGACCGAGGCCTCCTTGAAATTTCCATTCTTGGATAGTGCTCTCTACGGCAATGAACACCCAAACTGGAGCCTTAGCTTGTTGATTCAAGACCACAGCAAGCTTCATTCAGAAACCAAGCGTCCACACATCCAATAACGAAGCAGGTTATAAAGCAAGGCAAAAAGCTAGCACTGCCAAGGCCAAGTGGGGCGTGCCAGGCCGGTCAGTCACCTATAATAATGCAGCACGATGCATAGAACGTGCTTTAAGAAGCTGAATGAAGAAGATGGCCTGGCAGGTGCATGGCATATTCCAAACAGAGTAGAAGCAGTAGCGTTGGACCTGTGGATTGGGCTGTAGGGTAGGTGGGTATGAGGATGCACCAAAGCTGATTTGGACCTTGCCTTGCTGATAATGGTCTCGTAATCCAGGCAATGAGCGTTCGGTGCTAGGCTCGTTCTCCATTGCCTGTAGCACCATGCGAATTCAGGAAACCATAAAAGGAGACTCGGTTGAGCGGAGCAAACGATACCTACATTCTAAGAGAGTCAATAGGCGATGCTAGCATCACCCAATGAAAAATGGTAATAGCGAACAGAAATGCACCGGAGCAAACGATACCCACATTCTTGGGCAATGATAGAGTCACCCAAACCCAACCCGCTGCTGCAGTGTATGAAATCCCTGAGTCCACACTGTCAAAATCCGAGTCCGGAGAGGTCGCTGCCGCCTGAATCCTCATCATCTCTAATCTTAATAAATCTTCTTTGGGATATGTTTATTAATCCATACAACATTATATGCACACACCTGCATACATACAGGTTCCGACTCAGCTGAAGTCTTTGATAGGCTTCTTCCAACTCCAAGTACTGGTCTAAGAGGGAAAGAATTGTTTCCTGGAACGGATTACTCTCTTGGGCCCCCGTTGCTGATTCCTGGGGATAATCCCATAGCCACAGACGCCACCTGGAGTGATCCTGCCCGTACAGAAACGGTATCATAAAACAGCTCCACCAGCTTGTAGATTTAATGTTGGTAAGAAGGTGTTCAAAACTAGGTCAAGCTGTGAATTTTTTATTATGGTTTGTGATGGTTGAGCTACTCCACAATATCATGCTTGGTTATTGGATGGTTAACTATGATCAAACGCTTCAGTTTTGAGTATGCGCCGCTCTACAACAAGCATTAGCTTGGATTCTAATGTTATACGGCCTTTGATTCTCCCAAATATTGAGCTAGGAAATACAGAGAGGAAGAGAAGGAAAAAGTCATCTGCGTTGTAGTTTTGGGCTTACCCACCTGTTTGCCCTGCCTTTCATCAATCTTGCTAATTGAATCTTCATTTCTAGTCGAACCCTTTTCATGAGAGCTCATCAATTGTCTTTGAAATGTATCAATTGTTATGTTTTTAAAATGTACCACATACTAACACGCAACTTATTTTTATTGTTGTTCTTAATGCTTCAAGAATGACTAATTTAAAAAAGGGAATTTCTTCACATTAACTTGGCCAAGCCTTCAGGATACTAAGAAGATGATAGAGTGCCATGTACGTATGCAAGTCTTGCTAATTGGGCACATCAACACATATCTAAAGGTGCATTAAGTCAATTCACTTAATCTTAATAAAGATAGATCAAAAAGTCATATGCTCCCATGATGTGCTTAATTTGTCCGTCTCCTCTTATTTACTATTGCATCTCTAACATTGAATCGATCTTAATCTCCACTGTAACTCTTATATTGATATCCATTCAAGAAATGTTTCTCTACATGATTCAACTAGCCTCGTGGGATCTGCTTAAAGACTTCAACAAATTTGTGGATTTTGGGATTCTCATGGTCCAACCAATAGATTGGAGATGCACGTTGAGTTGTACTGAGCTCATCTCTCCAAGACTCTTTGTTATGGTTATTGGTAGGCAAACTACAAGGTTTACAAAGCCTACCTTATCTCACATATTGCAAGCCTACTTTGACTTGAATTTTGGGATGGGGGAAAAACCTTGAGATTCATGATTCAAATCTAACCCTTTCTTCTTTTAGTTCAAATCAGTAAAAGAATCAGGTCATGAAGATTTAGAATAATCTTTACGATAGGAGTTAAGGTTTGGTATAATCCTTAGGATAGGAGTTATGATCCTTCGTATAGCGGTTAAGATTTGGAATAATCCTTAGGATAGGAGTTGAGGGACATTTGGAAATTCCTAATGGGACCAAGAAGAAAAGTAGCCCAAACTAGAGCTAACAAACTGAACAATGTAGAAAAAGCCATAGTTGAACTTGATGATGAGGATCACATGGGAAATGCAACAAATTAGCTAAAGCTAATTGATGCAAGAATGACATTAAATGATTAATGCTATGCGGGCCAAGAAGTACCTGAAAGAGTGGTGGATAGGCACAATGGATAGATGAACCAATGAAAGCTTTGACTCATCAAAAGAAAGATCAAGTTTGAGGAAAGTCCCACTATTTAAGTAAATTGGATGGGGTCAAAGTGCAAATTGAGGCTTAAAAAGATCGATTTGTGTACTGGCACTACTAAATTATTGGTATAGAAAAGGGTTATCGGCCATTAGGTTAGAGGATCTAAAATAGCCTACACTTGAGCAACACCCTATCTACATTTCAAGCTCAAGAGCTAGATAAACCTCTCACCCTACAAGAATTGAAACATGTTTAAGGAAGATGTTAAGATCCTAGGGACTAATGGAATTTTTTCAAATCTTTTATGTACCAAAGCTATTGGCCCACTATTGGAGCTTGAGAATGAGAGCAAAGAATTGAGTTTCTTACAACTCCATATGAATTGTGGGGTGATAAAACTCATTTTAAAAGAAGATGTTGGGGTCTCCTAAA